>NC_133324.1:201790491-201822991 GCF_042186555.1 Aquarana catesbeiana
CTCTCCCCTCTCTCTCTCCCCCCTCTCTCTCTCTCTCTCCCCCCTCTCTCTCTCTCTCTCCCCTTTTTCTCTCCTCTTTCTCCCCCCCTTTCTCTCTCCCCCCCTTTCTCTCTCCCCCCCTTTCTCTCTCCCCCCCTTTCTCTCTCCCCCCCTTTCTCTCTCCCCCCCTTTCTCTCTCCTCTCTCTCTCTCTCTCTCTCTCTCTCTCTCCCTCTCTCTCTCTCTCCTTTCTCTCCCCCCCTTTCTCCCCCCCCCTCTTTCTCTCCCCCCCCTTCCCCTATCTCTATCTCTTGTCAAGTCTTTGTTATTAATTATTCTTCTCCAGTATGCTTTAGCCATGCTTCATATACCATACCCTGTATGGAGCTGCTAATGGTCTGTGTTTGTCTATGTACAGTTTAGGCAGCTGTACTTTTAATTCTGACAACTTTTATTTTTTAGTGAGTTTTTTTTTTTTTTTTTTTTTTTTTTTTTTTTTTAAGTGTAATTCTAAGATCAGACAGGTCCATTTCTTGCTCATTTTATCAATCTTTTGGAGTAATCTGTGTTTAACGTGCAGTCATGGCTAATAACCAGTCTTATCTTTTGTATAACTGCAGTTTGGTGACAATCTCCAATCTGTTTCTGAATAATTTCTTGCATCCTTATGTGCTCGATTGAAATTCTTGCCAGTGGAGTTCATGGTTCATCAGACGCTTGTGAATTCATTTTATGTAGGTTTAATTATAAGGTCAAGAATGGAAGTTGTTTTAATTACTCTATGAAGAAGAAAGATTCCAGTGATTAATCAGCTGATCATTGTGAATCTCTGCAGCCCTCAGCCCAAGTTGATATAATCAGCTTGTTTGTCATGATGGCTAGGAATGAGTTACATTGTTGTATGTGTCATACTTTCTAGCTTATTCAGTAGGGAGTGATGCTATGTCAGTGCAGTCATCAATAATGGACCATTTAGAAACCTCCTATTTACCTGTATGATATCAGTATGGTATTGCTTTGTAAAGTTATGAAATGTGCCTCAAATTGTGCAACACTTCACTTCTGTCTATATCTTCAAAATCGGAGACCTTTTTTTTTTATCTTGTCACATTGGGTACAGGAGATCATCTCACTGCCACATACTTGGCCACTTGTTGAAACTGGGGCCCCCAGCTAGCCAATCAGCTAGTTAGCATAGTGTGAGTTCATATATACACATGCCATCACATGTGTTGTGTCAGTCTTATTGCATGCCTGCCACTTTAGGCACTAAAATTTCCCTTCCCAAAACTTCTTGTGTAGACTTTCAAAAATCGTGCAACTTTTTAAGTAATTATGGCCAGATTGTTTCCATCTTCCCCTAGCTGTGCCCTGCTTCTGGGGATAATGTCAGAGAAATCTTAAGGTCTAACTCCACGCTTATTGCCCCTTTACATTGTTCAGTTGGACCAAGCTGACCCTTACAAACTACTTACTGCACTAACCGGTATGCTTGCTGGGTGTGCTGTATTAACTGCAGTATGTATACATACAGTACATACAGTATACAGCTCTTTTTTGACAGCAGGGACGGAACTTCCCGTCCCCCTCCTGAAACAAAATAGAGTTGGGTTGAACATTGCTCAACCGTTCATGGGAAACTTGAATTCTATAAGTTAATACAAAACGTCATCTGATTGGTTAAGTTGAGAGGTAGTTGAGTTACTTTACAATCTCCACCTCAGCTAATCAAAAAAAGCTTTTTATTCATTTAGAGCAGGGGCTCCAAACCCCTGGCCACGGACCAGTGCCAGTCCGCAGCCTGTTGATGACCGGGCCACACAGCAGGAGGTGACCGCGGTCTGCACGGGGCTATCACAGACTGCGGTTGCCACTCACCACCTGCTGTATGGCCATGCCCATGTGTCCTCTCCTGACATCTTCGCCTGCCAGACTGACAATATCATCCTATTAGCAGGGCAGGGGGCAAGAGGAGCTGCAGATTGGAATGAAGAGCTCCTCCTGCCCCTGCCCTGTTGATGGGATGATATCGTTGGACAGGCGGGGAGCCAGGAGAGGACACACGGACTAAGCACAGCCTCTGCCCTCCCAAAAGTAGGAGTCGTAAACAGGGGAGGCAGAGATTATAATGGGGAGAAAGTAAAGTGGGGGACAGACTGCAGGGTCACTGTGATATAGGAAGCTGTGATTGCTAGGGGAACTGTAATATAAAGGGGACTGCACTGTAAAGGCGGCACTGAAATATAAAAGGGACTGCTACATTAATGTAAAGGGGAACGGAAGACACTGATATAATAGATGCTATGAAACTAGTCCCTGATGCCAAAAAGGTTAGGGACCGCTGATTTAGAGTACAAAGCTTTCCATGAACAGTTCAACTTTATTTTGTTCTTGGAATGGGACGTGAAGTCTCTGCTCCACTGCCAGAACACAGCGCTGTATACCGTTTATAGCTGAGGCTACATGTAGTTAATACAGCGCGCCTTGCAAGTGCACCAGTTTTTTATTTTTTGTTTTGTGCTATAGCTGATCGAAGTCAGTTAAGGCATGATGGTCACCTAATCTAGTGAAAGGAATGACGTTTACTGCTGCTGGATATTTGATGTGTGCTTACATTAAACAGATAGTGCTAAAATATATGCTTGGTGAAAAAAGGTTAGCATTCGCACAGATGTTCCAAATAAACCCTGTAATGTGTCTAACATGGTTATTTCCTATATATGTTTACTCTTTTTATTGGCCATAATGATTGAAACATTTCAGTAAATGCTGCATTATGGCTACTAGATGGAGCTGACGATCATAGGAAATATTATGCCAATTTTTTTGCGACGTCGGAATGTTTTGACATGCTCTGTGCCCATTTTTATAAATGGACCCCCATGTACAGCCCCCCCACATCATTATTTTTTATTTTATCTGATTTTTCTTGTACCACAGGTATCTTTAGTTGTGTAAGGTTAATTTCCTCCTTCTGTGTATTGCCAGCTAGAGCTTTTAGTCTGGATTTAACTTAGTGTGGGTTCAGCATATATTTAAAATAAGCTTAGTGCTTTCTGGATAGCATAACTTTATTTAGTAGTAATGGTAGTTGCCAGTAGTTTTGTGTTTTCTTGCACGTTTCTTTTGCATTAATTTTATCTATATTTCCCTTTGCAGGAGAGATGCGCTCAGAGGGCACAGTGGCAGATGTTCTCGATAAAGGCTCTGGTGCTGTTCTTTTGTTGGATGGTAAGCATGATGCCTGATTTCGGCTTAGCTGATTGCCTGTTTTCTGCTAGTAATGGAAATGGTTAATGACACCTCCGCTGTACTCAGAAAGCAAATTGCACTTTTCACTTATTGGAGACTTGTTAGTTTTATTAGAGTACAGTTCCCCATACAGTTTGCTTTCACGTTGCCTCCCTAATACAAAACTCTGTCAAAAGCATTTCACACCAAAGCAATTTGCAGCTAGAATAACTAGAGGAGTAGAAACTATTCACATTTCTGATCGAAGTGAAGGTCGTTTCAGGCAGGAAAAGAGAGCAGTGCTGAGAATTTCTAATCAAGCAGAGAGGCAGTGGGAAAGGAGGCTGCACATTATCTTTATGTAATGTGTACATCAGACATCTTTATTGTGTCGTGTCTGATACGTCCTTAAAATGATAGGATGCAACCGTGAATTCTCAGTCATCTTAAATGATCCAGTGCATGTTCAAAGTTACATGACTTAATCACATCATTTCAGAGGTTTTGAATGGAGTTTTTCTGTCACTATGGTTCTGCTTGGTATTTTTGAGCTGCAGTCTGGACCCCAGCCAGATAGTGACGTACACAGACGAAATACATATGAGAGCAGAGCTGTCTGCCTAAGGATTTGGTTTTCTGTCTGTCTATTCCTGAGAATGTATACAGCTCTGCAACACAGCACAGCCCTGGCTGGTAGGGCAGGATATCAGATTTTTCCCTGATGCAGTAACACCTACAAGTGTTCTCACTAATCCAGCCTGTGATTGGACAGTGAAAGGAGAAGTTGACCGATGAGCATATATCTCTGTCACTTTGCTCTTTCCTCCCATCAGCATGTTTCTTGCAATGCAGAAGAGCCGACTGTGTCCTTGTGCTGCTTATCCTTTATTGTCATTGCTGTGTTACAAAAAAAAAAGTTTACCTTTTTTATAAAAAAAAAAAAAAATAGTACATTTTTTTTTTTGCAGGTGATCAGCAGATCGTGGGTGCAATGCCAGGCTCCTGCATACTGTCAGTAGAGCTGTCTGCCCGTATCTCCAGTACGGGCAGGCAGTTACTAAATTGCCAGGAGAACAATGAATTACTAGAGCATTTAACAGCACCCTGGTAGTTCATTGAGAACTACAAGCTCCCCCAGTGGATGATGGTTGTTGTAGTTCATTCATTTACAGAGCCTTGTGAATGAATGACACGGCTCTGTGGACAGAGCCCTGCAGTTCCTTGCTGTTTTGAATTGAGACAGTAGATGCAGGAATTATATTCCCCAGCCCAGTGTCACAATAGGGGATCGGGTCAATGTGAAGGCAGGTGATTTAGTCACAAGTTACATGTTGCACCCTAAATTTGGGTGTAACACATAACCTATTACTAAAGGTGAACTTATTCTTTAACGGTGAAAGAGCTGCATTGTTTTTTTTTTTTTTGTTTGTTAATATTTGCCTTGAGTTTAGCTTTTAACCTTTCACTTCTACTGACCTATATTGGCAGCAGCACTGACTTGTGAGCAGGCTCCCAGCTGCTATAGCAGCTGAGAGTCTGTTTATTTTCTCTTTGCAGCCTGTCGGCTTTCTATTAGTAATAATTTGGGCAACTGTAAAGCCATGTGATCACTTATACAGGCTGCGGAGAGTGCTGCCCTCCCCCACCCACTGTGTCCCAGGCTTACGTGTCCCTCCTGGGAGGGCCCAGGAACAGCAGGACAGAACCTTTGTACACACACGATTTTGTCTGTGTCATACCTTTACTGATGTATCTCCGATTATAAAGCCAATTGTACCCAATTACTTTTTCCCTTATTTTCCAGTAAAGACCTACTGTGGGAAGGATCTGATTTGCTATAACCAGTTTTCTGTGTTTGTGGTTGGAGCTGGTGGATTTGGTGGAAAGCGCTCATCACCCAAGGCTAAGGTATATGGCAGTATACTTTATTTATTTGGTCATCCTGGAAATAATTAAAACCAATGTCCTTTTTCAGCAACTGTGACAAGTACAGTATAAATTAACAACACTTGAGCTTAGAGAAAGGGTAGATGCAATGTAATTAAAAAGTGTACTGAACTGTATCATTATAACTAGAATCCACTATTCTTGCATTCATTAGGTGTGAAAATGTAGCTTACATTTATAGATCAATCCTAGATGGCTGTTCTATAGCGGCCTATAGTGAGCAGCATGCTTCTGGGACAGATTTTGAATAGTAAAAATAGCAGATCCTTGTACAAGTACACAGTAGATTACATTCAGCTGAAATACAGTGACTCACATAAGGATCAAAGAAAGGTGTTTTATTTTTGTTTGTTTTTTTATGTAAATTGCTGCATGCATACAGCAAAATATGTGCAAATGTTTAACAAATGCAGTTAAATTTGGGGTAAAAAAAAAAGCTAAATACAATGAAATTAAAAGAAAACATTGCAACATACAAATGAGGAAAATGTTTACCTTACATATAAAGCATATCCCTCGACTCCTGTGTAATAACATAAAAAGCACCCAGTCCCACTCCTCTTCAGATTATGGAAGTTAAGTTAAATCTGTTCAGCCACAGTGATGATATTTCATTTTATCTGAATTGATGACATTCAAAATTATAAATTCACATGAGCTTTAACCTCTTATATAAATCTTAACCTTATGCTAACCCCTCACTTGCTACTTGCTAAGGACCCGTTCACACCACATTTCCCACACCGCAAAAGAACATGCTGCCCTCTTTAGATGCGTGCGAGTGCCAATAATTGTTAATGGCAAACTTGTGCATCTAGCAAATGTGGGAGAATTTCCGGCCACCAAACTCGCACAAGGCAATTTTAAAAATTGTGCCACCTTACCTTTTGCACATTCCTGCGTGTATGGCAGCCTAAAGAAATGAAAGGGTTGTTAAATACACACCGTGCATGAATGCACCAAACACCGCACATGTACCAGTGTGAACCAGCCCTTAAACTGAAATGGTCCATTTCTTAAAATCTCAGATGATGCCCTTTTTTGAGGAGGACAATGATGACATGGACGTTTTTCCACATTGCAGATATGTTATAAACTGTTAAGGGCTGTTTAATAAATGCTTATATTGATCGTACTGCATGCAAATACATAGTACATTTCCCAAAAGTGACTCGTACATTCTTCTTGCTATCCCATCCAACATTACAAAGGCTGTATAAGCTCTTTGTTACTTGCTTTCTCCCCATTGGATGCATTGTTTTCTAGGGTGATGTAACTGTATCCAGTCAGACTGTTTCAGAACTGACTTTACATTCAAAAGTCTGATTTCCAGGTTGTGCTTTCACAGCTGCTATCTAGGTATTACTATAGAGCTTGGACAATAGAGAGGGAGCAATAGGGAGCCTACACCAGCTTCTGTTCACAGGTACTGTTAGATGGAAGCAAGAGGAATGGCATGGTTTACTTATGGCACATTCACACTTTCCTGTTTTTGTCAGTTGTGTTTTACCATTGAAATTAATGGAACTGCATCAAAACTAATGTCAACATGGATTGTAAAGCAGTGTGTGCTTTTTGACTTGTGGTGATGTGTATTGTAAAGTGAATTGCATTGCAAGTTTTGATGCATTTCCCATTATTTGAAAAACAGACAAGTGTAGGCAAATAAACGTTCTAGACGCAAGTACCAACTGTTGACTCTTCTGCTAACTCTTGGTGATATCACACTTCCTGACATCATGAAGTATCATGGTGCCAGTCACTTGGTGAAACTACTCAACTGGAACAGACAGTGTTTTTAAAGAACTAAGTCATCCTGAAATATTTTACCCTCCATCGATTGCCCTGGCATCGCACCAATTTGCCACTTTGCCTTTGCTATCACCCACTACTCAGTCCCTCCATTCAGTGCTCTCTTGAAATATGGTCTATTGTTGGAAGACTCCCCTCCTTTTTTTCTTAGGCCCCTTTCACACTGGGGCGGTGGGGGCGTCGGCGGTACAACAGCGCTATTTTTAGCACTGCTGTACTGTCGTTCTTGTAGCGGTATTCGGCCGCTAGCGGTTCGGTTTTAACCCCCGCTGGCGGCCGAAAAAGGGTTAAATCCGCTCGTACAGCGCGGCTATAGCCGCGGTATTACCGCGGTATAGCCGCGCTGTCCCATTGATTTCAATGGGCAGGAGCGGTTTAGGAGCGGTGAATACACCGCTCCTTCCCCGCTCCAAAGAAGCGGCTCGCAGGACTTTTTTTACCGTCCTGCGAGCGCACCGCTTCAGTGTGAAAGCCCTCGGGCTTTCACACTGAACAAACAGCGGAGGCTGTTTAGGGGCGGTTTTCAGGCGCCTGAAAACCGCTCCAGTGTGAAAGGGGCCTAATCCTTGGTAGTTCAGCATCCCCATCTGTCAGGGAAATTCAAAGCTACTCCCTATAAGCATATCACTTGTTTGCACTTAAAAGCACAAAAACAGCTCTCTAACATAATGCCGGAAAAGCACGATTGTATGTCTCCAAGTAACACAGACAGATGCTGATATCACCTCGAGCTTGGCAGAATCCTCCAGAGAATAGCCAGGCTTCTTTTATTGATACTATAAACACGAATAACAAAGGAAAGTGGTGGCTTCAGAATCAGCCAGACACTTGTATTGTTTAAAAAGAACCAATCACACACATGTATATATTCAAATAGAAATACAGTAGTGATGTGTGCAGAGCCATGCGGCAAGCAAATTGTGAGACACAAAGAACTCTTTGTGTCTCACAATTGTTCAATTTGAACATGACTTACATGGCTCTTAACACGATCGTGTGCACATTCCCACTGCTACCAATGACGCGAGACATACTCTATCATGGCTCAATGGGCCATAATTTTATATGGTTATGCTATGGTTCCCATGTACGGAGATCTGCTTACTTAGGAGTTTAGATGCAGTCGCCATGGAGTGGCCAGTCCCCTGGTGAGGCATAAACAAACATCCTTAAAAGAGCAAACAGATCTGCCATGTCCACAGGAAGGTTTCCACAGCCAATGGTCTTCCACCAATGTCTGTATGTGCGAATATGCTCACATGAGCATATTACAGCAAAACTGACACAGGGGGACATCTGACAACATACATTAATAAAAAATTCCACAACACCATCATGTTCCTCTGAGGGTCCTTTCCGCACAATACTCAAGGAAGACATTGGCCGTCTCTGGCCATCCTCTCCTAGGCCACGAGACCCTTCAAACTAACAATCTGGAAAGCCCTCAAATGAAGGCAATTTCTAGCTTCTCTACTGCCTCTGGAGCCTTTTCAGGCACCTCTCACCCAACATGAAACAAGCCCAGTCAGGTATACCCTTTCTACCACCTGTGCACTGCTGTCTCAACTTTAGGAAAATCACATGGTCCTTTCCTCTCCAAATGGGAGCAGGCTCTGCATTTAACTCTTTCCCCTCCTCAATTCCCCAGGATAATCAATTTTTCTTTAAGACTCTCTAAAAGCTCTAGGTTTCAGGAAAACAATTATAAAATCATATAAAGGTGGTACAAAGGCCCCTGTATCTTGCATAAATTCAACCTCAATTTCCATGATATCTGCTTGCGTTCTCAATTGGATGCGGGCTTACTTCTCCACATGTTTTGGTCTTGTTCAAAACTGACCATTTCCTGAACCAAGGTAGGAGAGATTTCAGAAATTCACCGATTACACTCTCCCTGATGACCCAGCCTTCTTTTTATTTGATCACTCCTCGATTCCCATGAAAATGTATGTGAAATCTATCCTACATCACCTTCTGAATGCCATTAAATCTTCCATGCCCCTAAAATTGAAGTTTTAGGATCCACCCATGGTATCACCTTGGCTATGCAAAGTCAATTAAATTTGTCACGTGGAGCACCTTGTCCTCTTTTTCCAAAATAAACAAGACTCTTTCAAAAAGACCTAGTTCTACTGGCTAGACTTCATGTTTTCAGAGGAAGATAAGGCTCTCTTGTTTGAGGACATTTGACTGTGCACCCCATCTGATAACCACCCAAGGTATTCCCTCCATCCCACTCCCTTCTCCCCAGCCCTTTTCATCTTACCTTCTCTCTTCAGTTCTCTTCCCCATCAAGACATTTTGACAGGTTTTATCATTTTCTTCTCTAATGTTATGTTTTTTTCTGATGGTATTCGTCATTTCACTGGTCTGTTAGCTTTGTACATCCTTGGTCTACACTCCTTTTAATGACAATATGTAATACCATTTTCTATGCTTTGTATACCCTTTTCTACTGAAAAACAAGAATAAAAAAAAAACAAATTTAAGTTCTACATTCTGCACTAGTCATATTAGCTATCTCGTTGAATATAAATTCACTATACAGAGCTGGAACAGGAGTCTGATTCCAGATGATTATATCTGCAGATTAAAGGCTAGGCAGTAACTTAAAACAAATATTTCTGACAGCAATGCATCATGCTGATATTAAATAATCCTTTCAGAGGAAATAAGCTGGAAATTAAAAGAATTACCAAGTGCTAGCCCGATCTAATTAATTTTGACTATGCCCAAAATGTATCTCCTTGAAAGCTTGAACAGCAATGAATGAATTAAATTATGTGCGAACACTAGAGAGCCATGCTTGCTGTTCATTAAAAAACAATGCAACGTGTGCTTTTGTTTCAAGTTTTTCAACCTTTTTTTTTTTTTTTTTTTTTTGAATAGCCACTGTTCTATTAATATAGCGCTCTATGTGTAGTAAACTACTTTGCAGAGTACAAATAGGCTCCTTTTCATTAATACATGGCTTGCTGGCTAATGGTAGCACCTCAAGGCCAACCTTCTGTTAATGGATCAGCATGCATAATTTTTTGTATTCACTTTTTCTTGTACGACAAAGCTTCATAATCAGGTACAGAAAGTTTCAGGCTTATACAGAAGTAGAGAGTGCAAAGATCTAAAATGTTTACATACATAGCAACACAGTGGTCATCTGTTTGCATTGCATAGACAGTTATCAAAGCTGTAGCTATATAGAGAGTGGCAGAGCTGCATCTGCAGCTGGTCTTTAGTAAAACCGGTGTTCTGCTCTTATGGAGCCAGACTCCTGAGACCCTTGTTGTAGTGCTCATTTACATTTTCTCAGTAGGGTAAAATCTGTGTTGCACTATTGTGATACCCTCATAGTTTAGAATAGCCTGCTAGGCAAATTTAGTTTAGCCCCTCTGTAAATAATGGAGCAGGGGTTGATTGCTTAGGGCTGCTCAGTGTTTCACAGGCTGCTGTTCTGCTACTACCCCGTCTTCTAGAGGCATAGTGGGAGAGGGAGCAGAAAAGGCAGCCTGAATATTTTATGGAACTCTAGCCAACACCTGGGGAGGTGTGCCCATAAGTAGGCTGGGGCCTGAATAGCAGGATGGAGTGTTTCTGGGTCAAGTTCTGCAGGAGGAGTCCCCTGTGCAGTCTGGGAGGAAGCCAGCCAGTAGACATCAATGTCCCAGCTATGCTTAGCTGGGAGACCTATTTGCAGGACCTAATCCAAGTATCTAGTTGGGTCAATAGGAAGCACACAGGAGAGAGCTGGGAGGAAGTTGTGGGTAACAGCCCAAGCTGTCTGTCTAGAGGCTGTGTGAGTCTACATCTCCCTCATTGGGAAGAGCCTGTTAGATATCGGCAGGAGGCAGCCAATCATCCTGTGGTTAAGTGAGCACAAGACCCCAGTGCTGCAAAGTGTGACAGTGTATAGCTTTAAACTCTGGAAGTTGTACAGGTCGCAGTCACCCTAGAGATCCAGTGGGTCATTTATTTTGTTCAAGCGCAGCAAGAATTGTGCATATGTTGAGTTTTTATTACCCACTTTGTTCCCTTATGATTCAGATTGCATAGGATCTGACATTCTCATTGTGCTGGCTCCCACACCAGCACATGTCCTCTACCCTCCCAAAGCACTCCTCAGCACATACCCCCTTACCCCCCCTCTCCCCCCAAATTAAAAGATGCTGCATCCCCCCCTGTCCTCTTGCCCCGGCGCCCCCCTGTCCTCTTGCCCCGGCGCCCCCCTGTCCTCTTGCCCCGGCGCCCCCCTGTCCTCTTGCCCCGGCGCCCCCCTGTCCTCTTGCCCCGGCGCCCCTCTGTCCTCTTGCCCCGGCGCCCCCCTGTCCTCTTGCCCCGGCGCCCCCCTGTCCTCTTGCCCCGGCGCCCCCCTGTCCTCTTGCCCCGGCGCCCCCCTGTCCTCTTGCCCCGGCGCCCCCCTGTCCTCTTGCCCCGGCGCCCCCCTGTCCTCTTGCCCCGGCGCCCCCCTGTCCTCTTGCCCCGGCGCCCCCCTGTCCTCTTGCCCCGGCGCCCCCCTGTCCTCTTGCCCCGGCGCCCCCCTGTCCTCTGTCCAGCACAAAACCTAAATACACCACTGGCTTATAGTGACATGAAACCATCTTTATTTTCTAAAAATAATTCATACACATGCACTACTTAATGGCCCTGTAATCTGTTTTCATTTTCATTTTTTTTTTAATTAAATCATTTTTTACTGTGTTTTTCTGTCTCCCTGTAATATCTTTTATTAGCTCCTGAACCTCTCCTTTTCCCCTTCACTTACATTTTGTTTGAAATGAGTGGTGCACTTTTGTTGCGGCCATGTGCACTGCGCTATGCACACTACAAATCCCTTAGGTCCATTTTTCTTACTCAGGAGTGCAGTGCACCATGGGAAAACTGCTCCCTTATGTCTTTCATATGTGTATTTATGAGTTTGCCAGCAGTTCAGCTTTAAAAGAGAAGTTCACTTTAAAAATAAAATAAATAAATGCACATTTTTTTGCAGGTAAAAAAATTTGCATTTCTTATTTTCTCTTTTTGAAACCTGTAAAGCATTGCATCAGCGTTCAGCAGATGGCTAGTGCTATGCAGGCCTGTCATTGTATGTGTATGACAGGAAGAATCAATGAACTACCACGGCTCTCCACAGCAACGTGGTAGTCCTTTGAGAGCTAAAAGCTAACTGTTGCAAAGAATGTTGGGGCTTGTAGTTCATTCACGCACAGAGCTGTGTTAATGAATGACATGGCACAGCAGCGCTGATTTCAAAAACTGACCACTAGTACGGGGAACTTCTCCTTGTAGTGCTGCTAAAAGGGGGGGGGGTGGGGTGGATCGGGCAGCGGCTGCAGCATTGGGAACATGTTACATGTTCCACCCTAAAAACGGGTGGCACATTTTCCCAAAGGTAAACTTTTTCTTTAAATAGAAATTTGTGCATTAACTTGTCCATCAGATAGTGAAGTAAAAACTTTGCTTATTAATCCATACCCACCCACAGTCCATATGTTAACATTTCCCAGCACAATGTATTAAATACCTCCATGAATTAATAAATATCCTGCTTTTGAGAGCCACCTGCCAGTATTTTGCATGGCTGATGGCTCAGAATTCAGGTTGTTGTTGACCGCTCCAGCTCCCAGTGACAGTCAGGGTCCTTGTTACAGGCTTCAAGTAGACAGAAACTGAAGAGGAAGCTTCTCACAGGAAATGGACAGCATTAAATTATGACAGAGGTTAGAGGCCTTTCCCCAAACCTAAGGGGAAAAAAAAATAGTTTGTTAATAACTTCTTAGCCGTTGCACAGGGGGAGACTGAAAGCAATATACACAGGATATAGAAATCTCTCTTCCTTCTACGGCAGGGGTGTCCAACCTTTTGACCTTCCTGGGCCACATTGGAAGAAGAAGAATTCTCTTGTGCCACACACAAAATACACTAACAATAAGGATAGCTGATGAGCAGAGAAAGTCAGGCAAATCACAAGTTAACGATCACTGATATAGATAATGTACTTATCTTTTTTTTTTTGTAATATTATTTTATTATAAAAGTAAAAGAGCAACCTTAAACTAGTATGATGTTTGACACTGTTTTTGATAAACTAGCACAATATCTGATTCAAAGAATGTAGTAGCAATTCTGAAGGTGCTCATCAGATATTTTGGTTCTATTTTGCCCTTCATGTGCTTCAGCCTTAAAAATAGTTGCTCACAAATATAGGTGCTGCAGAAAACTGATGACCTGAATAAGCCGTATTTGTGAAGAGTGTTTTTTTTTTTTTTTTTTTTTTTTTTTTTGGGGGGGAAGAGAAGTTTTAAAAATTCAGTGAAACGACACTATCAGATTTTTCTTTGGCTGCATGTGTTCACAAAGTGTAAATGCATTTTACAAAAAAAACCAAACAACATTTTTAAGTAAGTTTAAGATTTTGTGTTGGACCACATTCATGGCCATTTTGGGTCGCAGGTTGAACACTCCTGTTCTACAGTTTCAGGTGCTATACATTGATTCATTGATGTTCTCACTTTTATGTGATTTGGTTTTCGAACATATTGTACAATACCAATCTTTGGCTATGCCTGCCTGCTTGAACCATACCCCACAGTACAGGGATTGCTTCTGGTATTTATGGAAGAAGCTATATACAAATCTCAACGTTTCCTGTAAAGTTAGGAGAGAAGCCCACCCTACCCCTCTTACCTTTGCTTTTGGTCCTATAATATGATGGGTCAACTTATTGACAGGGGTGTAGTACCACCTTCCCTCTAAGCATGAATCAGGGACGGTGTACTGTGCACACCTGCCTTCTGATTGTCAGACACACAAAGGATTTGTATTTCTGTCATATCGTACAGCTCTGTATGGCAGGAAAATGGAAATGCATCTTTCACTTACTGTTTTCCTCTCCACTGGCACACTTTGACTTGACAGTAACAAAAGAAAGAACACGCTATGAGCTTCTCACTGTTGCTTGACTCTCTCCTCCTATCAGCATGCTCCTTGCACTGCAGCATTCCTGACTGTCTCCTTCTGCTGCTTCTCCTTCCCTATTCTAAGCTTTGCTGTACACCAACTGCAGTAGACTGATACCAAGACAAATGCAGGTACTTAATGCTACTGAATTAAAAAAAACACAAAACAAAAAAACAAGCATTTTAATGGTGTTTTAGTGAAAACGGAGCTGCAATAAATTGTGCACTTGCGTGTGGCATAGTGACCTTAATTATTAATGGCACTCCAAGGCATCATCGCACACTCTTTTTTTGGCACATCAAAATGCTTGATGACAAAGTACCATGCGTTTTGGTGCGGTACTATTTAAAAAAGGGGTCCTGAACATCTCTTGTGGAATTGAAATAATTTGGCTGCCCTAAATGTGATGTGCAAAATCGCCCACAAAATGCACGTGCAATGTTGTGCCTGCCTAGGTGTGACCAGCATCTTACATGCAGAGGTGCGCATAGTACATTTCCATTCACAGAGGGGGGTTGAACTTGACTGCAGCTGTGCAGGAAGAGCACAGATGAGCTGCGCTTATCAAACTTGTTACTGCGAAGTTGGTGTGTGTGTGGGGGGGGGGGGGGGGTTGGATGTGGCCAGCAGGCTCTTCCCAAGAACCTGTCTTTTGGCCTGCTCACAGTTGCAGCCCCGTGTTCCTATGCCAATGCTTACTGACTTATAGGTAGGTGGGGGGGGGGAACCAAGCTTGACTTTTACAGGAACTGTTAACCTTTGCATATGTTGGCTGCCTTTTATCTCTGGCCCACTGACCTCCCTTTCTCTTCATTGCGTGCAGACTCTTAGTACATGCAATCTGTGCCTTTCTTCATATTTATTGTGGTGTTTCTAAAATCATAATTCATGATTTTTCTGTCGCCTGAATAAAATGTATTAAAAAATAATCCACCTATCCTAAAGGATAGTGCAGCTGGCTAAATTAATATACTATGCTGGTAATTAAATAGTACATATGTAACTCTTTTGTAGTTTTTAGGGATAAAAAAACTTGGGCGTAGTGAGTAATATTGGCTGGTTGCATATAAATATTTTCTAGGTTTGTGGCTCTACTTGAATTGTCAGTATGTTTTCATTTCTTATGTATACCCTCTGGATATCAGCAGATTTTAATTTAGCAGCTTATAGGCTCAAAATTGAGCTGTTTTAAAAGAAATCCACTTCAGCAGGTTTTATTATGCAGAGAAAGAGAATAGTGAAATTCATTTCATCAACCAATCCTGACTTTATGGGGCAAATGAGTGCAGATTCCCTAATTAAACTTCGATACATAGTCTTTATTTAAATAGTTTATCCACTCAAGAATGTTATTTTTGCATCGTAAAACGGAGTGCCAAAGTTATTTCAGATAATTGTGTTTCCATCTGCTATTAATACAGCAGCTAAATCTCCTGTTTCCAGGTCATATAAACATAAAGCATTCTTCGAAATCCATATCCGTTTCATGTGCATAGAATCGCGGCTACTTAACCTCTTGGCGGCATTCTGTGGTTGCCGTTTCATTTATTTCAGTAAATTGGGTAATAAAAGCGTTATTTGCAGCGTTGTGCTTTACAACAAGGTTGATGTGGGAGGCACTGCCATAAGCTATCGCACTTATGCCAGTCTAAGTGTGCTCAGCAGAAGATAAGTAGTAACTGCCGGCTAATTAAATGCACTTGAGTAATGTCACCATACTTTTTATCCCCAACAGCTACACTTTGTAGACCACGCAGATCTTGCATGCCAGTTTAGGGGATGTCATTATGGTCAAGCTGCATTTTTTCTGAACGTCTGTATTTCCCATTTCTTCAAGTCTGTTAAAAGGGGTCTACTACAGTGCATGAAAACAGATCCCTCATACAACCCAGAACACCAAACACTTTTCTAATTACTAGGTATTATGCATTGCAAATATTCTGCCGTCAGTTAAAGAGACTCTGTTACATTGCCTATTCAGGATCCCCCCCACTGATCCATTTCTTTTTCGGAGCCATCACATATACCCAGTGCTTCGAGATATGGGGGTAGCCTGTGGCCTGCTCCCAGGATACAGTGCTTTGAGTTGGAGTGAACAGTCGCCATCCCTGACCACCTGCCACCAGATGAGGACATTCTTATAAACACCATTGTAGGCTGCAACACACCTTACACATGGTTGGAATCCAGCACTCTGACAGATGAACCAAACAGCAAAGAACTTGGCAAAAATGACATTAAGTGGATCAGCAGTTGCCTAAATGGGCAGTGGGCAAAATAACTGAGTCCCTTTTAACCACTTCGCCTCTCACACCTGTTCACCTCCTATGGACCAGAGCAGTTTTAACAATTCTGCTATAGACTTGTTTATTCGGTGATAACTGTCAAAAGTGGTTGTAAAGCCACATATCTTAATTACTTTGGTTCTCTGTTTTAGGCCCCTGTTCAGTACAGTGTGTGTTTTCCTAAAATTATAAAGCTAAATACCTTCTTTATAGAGCCCTGCTGTCCTGCGACCTCCCTCTGCTTCCCTTCCCGAGTGAGTACAGTGGGTGGGGCTGAGATTTCCCTTGTCACGTGTCTTCACAGCAGGGCTCTGCGAAGAAGGTATTTAGCATTATAATTGTAGGAAAACACACACTATACTGAACAGGGACCTAAAACAAAGAGGATCAACGCAAGTAATGTTTCTTTACATTACAAGCACTGGAGCAGCTGCAGGGAATAGAGTTGCACAGGCATGAGAGGGGAGAGCCGGGGAGGAGATCGGCTCGCATACAGACTACGGGAGAGTTTGGGAGAGAGGGAGGGAGAGAGCAGCGGAGTGACGGAAGATTTTAAATGGACCACACTATCAGATCAGCAGCCATGATAAATGTGTTCATTTTATAGAGGGGAAGTCAGGAACAGGCAGCATCAGTCAGGTATTGCACAACATAGAAAGGGGCAATTGACATGGCAAAAGTACTGTGCTAAATCTCGTGCCTTTAAGGGACAGGAGCATTTTATTTATTTATTTTTTTTTATGGTTACAACCACTTTAACCACTTGCCGCCCACCGTCAAATGATGGAGGAGCGGTGCGGCTCTCGTTTTGGGAGGACGTCATGTGACGGCCCCCCAGAATGGCTGCGCCGTGTTCCTAGGACACTGCAACCTCAGTCTCTGTAAAGAGCCGATGACATGGCTCTTTAATCATGTGATCGGCTGTGTCCAATCGCAGCCTGTTGCATGTAAATGCGGAAATGCTGTTAATCGTCTCTCCCCGCCTCACACTGACAGAATGTGTGGAAAGGAGTGCCGATCAGCGGTAACTCCTCACAGCGGAGACCAGGGCAGGTAATCAGGGCACTGATCCTCAGTGCCCTGATTACAGTAAAGCCCCAGCAGTGCCCATTAGTTCCATCAATCAGTGCCCATTAGTGATGCCAGTGACCTCATCGGTGCCCATCCATGCAGCCTCATCAGCACACATCAGTGAAGAAGAAAAAAAATGCTTATTTCCAAAATGTACTGACAAATGAAGAAAAACATTTTTTATTCAAACTTTTTAGTAAAAAATAAAAAACCCAGCAGTGATTAAATACCACAAAAAGAAAGCTCTATTTGTGTGAAGAAAATTATTAAAAATTTGTGTACAGTGTTGCATGACCGCGCAATTGTCATTCAAAGTACGACAGCGCTGAAAGCTCTAAAATGACATGGGCATAAAGGGAGTAAAAGTGCTCAGTATTGAAATAGTTAAGAAAACAAGGTAATACATTAAAAAAAAAAAAGACAATTTGAGGACAAACAAGGCTCTTTATTCAGAATTGTTGTCTTGCAACAATGATTCTTTTTTCGCAATACATAGACAATTAAATTAACAAAACACACTTCTTTTTTTTTTTTTTTTACACCAGGGTTAGTTTACAAATAAACGTTACTGCAGATAAAAAGTGCACATTTTATTCTGTATTTTGTCCCGTTTAAAATTAAACTAAATAATGACTCTGGTACAAATCATTACAAAGTTATTTACAAACTAAAGTTTTTTCTTTTCATACATCACAGGACACAGAGCCATAGTAGTTACTATGTGGTTATAGGCCACCTTCAGGTGATGGACACTGGCACGCCCTAAGACAAAAAGTGCACTCCCTATATAACCCCTCCCACTACTGGGAGTCCCTTAGGGCTAATCATAGATACAGTCCAGAAAGGGGTATTTTTGCCCCAGGAAAGAATCGGTTCCTTAAAGGAACTGATTCGGTTGGTCAAAACAAAGAAGAATCCTTCAATTCATCTTTGCATGAGTTTATTGGGAAAAATAGTGGCTTCTTTCAAGGCCGTTCCTTATGCGCCGTTTCATTCAAGACTACTGCAAAACAGTATCCTTTCAGCTTGGAACAAGAAGGTCCAAACTCTGGACTTCCCAATGCATTTATCCGCCAAAGTGTGCCAAAGTGTGTCAGAACCTCAGTTGGTGGTTAATATCCAAAAATCTTCAAAAAGAAAAATCCTGTCTACCGGTTACCTGGAAAGTAGTAACAGATGCCAGCCTTTTGGGCTGGGGAGCAGTCCTGGAAGAAGCGTCTGTCCAAGGGAAGTGGTACAAATCAGAGTTGACCTTACCCATCAATATTCTAGAGATTCGGGCAGTATGCCTGGCCCTAAAGGCCTGGATGCTCAGACTACGGAATTATCCTGTCAGGATCCAATCCGACAATGCCACAGCTGTGGCTTATATCAATCACCAAGGGGGCACGAGAAGTGGCATACGGAACAGATGCCTTGGTCTTTCCATGGGATCCTTTTTCACTGATCTATGCGTTCCCTTCTGTTCTGCTGCTTCCGCGTCTCCTATGCAGGATTAAGCAAGAGGGAAAGGAGGCGATTCTGGTGGCCCCCGCATGGCCCAGGAGATCTTGGTTTGCCGAGATCATAAGGATGGCGGTAGGGGACCCTTGGACCCTGCCCCTGTGGCCAGACCTTCTCTCGCATGGTCCAGTGTTCCATCCTACCTTACAAATGCTAAATTTAATGGTTTGGCTGTTGAAACCCACATTCTAAAGGACCGTGGGCTGTCAGCTTCAGTAATTTCTACCTTGGTTAATGCTAGGAAGCTGGCCTCCAGAATCCTATATTAGAGTCTGGAAGGCATATGTCTCCTGGTGTGAATCCAGGGGTTGTTTTTTCAGCGACCAATTGCTTCACACTCTCTGGTTCATAACCTTATTCAAGGGGTAACGTGGATTAATCCCCCAGTTAAGTCACCTCTGAATCCTTGGGACTTAAATTTAGTCCTGTCGGCTTTTACAAAAACAGCCTTTTGAACCGATTCAAGATATTCCCTTGATCCTCTTGACAAGGAAAATAGTTTTCTTGGTTGCCATATCTTCTGCAAGAAGAGTATCAGAGTTGGTTGCTCTTTCCTGTAAAGAGCCATATTTGATTATTCATAAGGTTGTATTGCGTCCTCATCCTAATTTTCTACCAAAGGTAGTGTCAGGTTTTCATTTAAACCAGGATATTGTTCTGCCATAATTTTTTCCAGAACCTCGTTCTGTGGAAGAAAAGTTACTACATTCTCTTGATGTGGTGAGAGCGGTCAAGGTCTATTTAAAAGCGACTGGTCAGATTCGTAAAACGGATGTTTTGTTTGTGTTGCCAGACGGTCCTAAAAGAGGACAGGTGGAGTCGAAATCTACCATTTCTAAATGTATTCGTCAAGTGATTGTTCAAGCTTATGGTTTAAAGGGGAAAATTCCTACTTTTCATATTAAAGCGCACTCCAACAGGGCTCTTAGTGCTTCTTGGGCAGTGCATCACCAAGCCTTCATGGCTCAGATCTGCAAGGCCGCAACTCGGTCTTCAAGCCATACATTTACCAGATTCAATCAAGTAGATGTAGAAGGTCATGAGGATATTGCCTTTGGGCGCAGTGTACTGCAGGCTGCAGTATAAGTCCTCTAGTCTCTTGGTGCCCTACTTTTGTTGTCTCCCTCCCTTCAGTTGGCATTGCTATGGGACATTCCACATAGTAACTACTATGGCTCTGTGTCCCCCGATGTACAGTATGAAAAGAAAATAGGATTTTTAAAACAGCTTACCTGTAAAATCCTGTTCTTTGAAGTACATCAGGGGACACAGAGGTCCCTCCCCTCTTTCTGGTATAAACGTATATTGCTTTGCTACAAAACTGAGGTACTCCCAGTAGTGGGAGGGGTTATAGGGAGTGCACATTTTGTCTTAGGGCATGCCAGTGTCCATCACCTGAAGGTGACCAATAACCCACATAGTAACTACTATGGCTCTGTGTCTCTTGATGTACGTCAAAGAAAAGGATTTTACAGGTAAGCTGTTTTAAAAATCCTATTTTTTTTTTCCAATTTTGCACTTCTTTAAAATGTGAAACATGTAAATATATGTTAAATGTGTAAGTATTTATGTTAAACAAAAATGTTAAAATATTTAAGGTTAATGAAATAGAAACAAACGAAAAAAAAGGGGTTCAAACAGAGGAACATTAAAAAAAGATAAATGCTATTGGAGGTCTCTGCAGGTAAGCAGATCTGTTACTTTTCCTAGTATTAAACGTCCAATATGCAAGACAAGCACCACTACAAGTACTGTATTTATTTCAGACATTGCCTGTCACAGGTCATTCTGCTTCTGTTATGACAAATTAGCAGCTAACAGTTCCTTCGGTACAGACAGCTCTGCCCATTCTCACTGTCTTACCCTTGCTGGAATATTGTGAAAAGAGTCTGTGCGGAGGCAAACCCTTCCGAAGTTGAGTTCCCGCTGTCTGATAGAGTGATCTCTTGTCTGACACTTACATTAAAGTTACATCAGAGTGTCTGCAGCGTGGGAGAGAGGAAGCATTATGGAAGGGTACACTAAGGTAAGTAAAACTACAGAATACTAACTGTTTTTTTTTTTTTTTTCTTTGTGGTTCATTGACCCCTATCATGGCAGTACTTCGCTGTACTGAACACCAATCATTGGGGTATTTTGCTGCACTGAATACCAATTATAGTGTCATTTTGCGACACTGAGCAAATATCCTGATATATGTTGCACTAAACATCGCTCCTCAGGATATGTTGCTGCACTGACGCCAGACCTGGGTTTTTTTTTGTTTAGTTTTTTTTTTTCTGCACTGAACCCCAATAGTTTAATGTCCATAGTTTGATACAGGTGCACTTTTTTTTCAAAACCCCACTTTCTTTTGGTGGTATTTTAATAAGCATGTTTTTTTTTTTTTTATTATTACTTTCTATATAAATGTACTTGTAGGTGCAGAGTTTTTCTCTGCGTAGTGTCCTATTCCTGTAGGTGGTGCTTTAACACCCTTTTGGGCAAGATTAAGAAGTGAGACTGTGTCTTGTCAGTGGACCTAGGAGAAAATGTGATATTTTTTTTTTTTTTTGTTACTCACCGTAAAGTCCCTTTCTCTGAGTTCAACAGACACAGTGCCCACCCATTATTTGGAGTTTGTACTTCTGACACTATATGACTAACTGGCCTGCCTATAGGAGATGGTGCTGTAGATGGTGCTAATAAAACCATGATTGGTCAAAATGAAAAAGCAAGGCTGTGTCTGTCAATGAACATGGAGAAAGGGAAAATCCCATTTTCCCTTACTTTCTAGTATGAAACATATCAAAAATGTCAGAACTGTTTGAAACCTTTAAAATGACATCTTTTTGGAAAGTGGACATCTCAAGATTATATCATTTTTTGGAATATCAGCTTTTTGGAAAAGAAAAAAACATGCTGCTATTAAAGTAGCTAAAGAATAAATGAAGGTGTACTTAGCCTTTAAAAGTTGCCCGCTGATATCAAAGGCACATTGTTTGCTGTTAGTGGAGGTTTCCTGTAGGATTAATTTACCCTGCGTGAAATAGCTAGATGTCCTTGATAAACCTGAAACACTTTAAACCCCCCCTCCCCCCTCAAAAAAGGAAAAAAAAAAAAGATTGGTGGATACTGTAATTTTACCCCCCCCCCCCCCCCCAAAAAAAAAAAAATCCCACAATCTGTGGTGGTCCTCTCTCTTCATTGGTTGCTGGCACAATAAATCTCACCTTCCCCCAATACAATGGATTAATTAATTACTTTGGCTCTCCAATTTAATTTTTTATTTTTTTTAATTTCAGGTACTTATATAGCGCCATCAATTTACGCAGCACTTTACATATATATTGTACATTCACATCAGTCCCTACCCTCAAGGAGCTTGCAATCTAAGGTCCCTAATTCACATTCATACATACTAGGGACAATTTTGACAGGATCCAATTAACCTACCAGCATGTCTTTGGAGTGTGGGAGGAAACCGGACTACTCGGAGGAAACCCACACAGGCACAGGAAGAACATGCAAACTCCAGGCAGGTAGTGTCGATGGAGTGGTTGGGATTCGAACCAGCGACCCTTCTTACTGCTGGGCGAAAGTGCTATCCACTACACCACAGTGCTGCCCCATAGTGTTACACTTACATTGATGATCACGTTATAGATCATCACATCAATCCACATGTCACAAAGTAAATGTTGTGCCTTTAGCCAATGCTTTATGCTGTCTAATGAATAAGTGAATGGACATATGGGTACGCCCGCCCACCCACCCTAGTAACAGTACTGTCTGGTTGTTTAGTTACCTCCCAGACCTAGGGAGGTTACAGCTGAGTACGGTTTCCATTTATTTGTTGGTGGAATACTGTACTGTAATTATAGTTCATCCACTCTGGGTCTCCACCCTTAGAGCCGTTTTTCTAGCAGATCCGGGTGATGGGCACCTTACACTTCTAGGTGTTGGTTTAGGTATGCTAACACAAATTAGAAAAAATGTCTTTGTTTGGTGTTCTTTGGCTATAATGTCAGATTTTGTATGCTGATATTAAGGTTGGCCAGCAGACTGGAGTGAGAAGAGACAGAAGGAGAGTGTGCTTGGAAGAATGCAGACTCAACTAGACCACTCTTTCCCTGGATCAGAGCAGATACTATGCTTCACTATGAAAGTGCAGGATTGTTGTCCTGCCCGCATCACTGCTACGCTTTACTATTATTCCTACTAAAAATGGCATTCAACAATTAAACATGGCAAACTTTCAACTGCTTTAAACATGGTTTGAGGCACACAGGCGATTTTAACATGTTGCTAGACAGCAATATTGTTGATACTGGGATATCTCAGTTCTTGGAAGAAAGATGCCTTTTATCAACATAGTGAATCACTCTGTATGTGCTGCATTGTTCCAGCAGCTGGGTTGGGTTGAAATTCATGACGCGTACCAGATGTGTGGTAAATTGAATGCTCATCATTCTCAATAGGAAATTTGCCTTTCTGTGGCCATCTTTGCTGTCAAAGACTCAGACAGCCATAAATGCAACAACCAGATGGCTGCTCTTAGTCATCAAAGTTTTACTAATGCTAGAACGTTCTAGTCTTTGCACAGCTACTTTTACACTGTTTGGTCATCTTTTCCAGGACCAAATGAAAACTCTTGATCCTCTTGATCCTCTATCATTTTAGAACCCACAATTAATGCTTCCCCTTTCTAGATCTGAACCCGTATCCTTTTTTCAATATATTTCCAAGCTTGAGAAGGCACCTATGCATTGATCTGCTTCTGTCCTCCTTATAGTCCCCTACGTTTGTCAGATAAAACAGAAAACAAGAGAAAAGTACATTAAAAATTAGTAGCTTCTCCCCCTCAACAGATAAACAGTGCATGTTTTGCTGACCTGGTATAGGTTGGACAACTAATAGCGGTGACAGCAATTAGGAGGTATGAAATGTTTTACTAATTATATTGCTGATGTGAGGGCCATCATAAGGTTAAGCCACTTCAGCTCAGTTCTGCACAAAGCTATTGTTTTCCTTTTTTAAATGAACTGTACATTTTTAAATGCATGCAATAATTTAGCTGTATTTATCCCCACCAGTAGCTTTATTTTTTTGTTCCAGGCATACAAAACCATTTTCTCACTGATCTTTTAGTACAAATCCATTTTCTAGCTAAGTATCAGGGTCATAATCATTTATTTCATGCAGTAAACTTCACTATACTATATCATATTTTTTCTTCACTGCTATCCTTAGTCTCTGGGAAAAATCAATTTTTTGTTTTTCTATCTTTTGTGTCTATATGTGTATTGCATTCTCTTGTTTATGATTATTAAACAAATTCTTCTGACGTGACTAAAGGAGATCTTGCTGTATTATTGTGATCATAGATTTACCTATAAGTCACTTGTTTTTGAAGAGGTTTAAAACTGTAGACTGTCAGGTCTAATCAGTAAAACAAAGAGCTAATTGCAACGTGCCACCATTCAGAATGAATGTTTTGGAGATATAACTTTGGTTTAAAAAAAATTGGTTGATAATTTACATTGAGAATTTGAAAGTAGATGGGACTTTATACAACTGATAACCACTATAAACCATAACAAACAAATACTATATAAAAATTCACAGTTTTATTAGATATCGTATAAAATTCAAAAATAGCATTCAAAGACATCATAAAAAAATGTCGTATTAACAGGATACATCATATTCAGGCGATGTATAGCCTTAGAAGAGGTATACACGTTTTTTGGATATCCTGCAGTCTCAGGACCCACAAGGATTTACGCGTTCAGAGCAATTAGTCCCAATCATAAAAACACTTCTACAAAAATAAAGAAAGAATAACAAACAATGGATATGCACAGACCATATATCTTAACATACATTGTCCACCCCCAATGTGTAACAACAAATACATATGTTAATATTAAAAGTAGTAGGAAGGTCTTGCCCTCAGAAAAACTGAGGCAAATACATGATGCAAATAACAGTTGCCGGTTCACATTGCCTGTTGGCAAAGGGGAGGAACATCCCAGGGTAATCAGGGTAATACATCAGGTGTGCCAAAAATGTCAACTAAATATTCAATTCAACTATACAGGAAAATACTAAATGGAATTCACTAAAGTATAACTGGAAGATATAGCTTAAGTATAGCTTATCTAGATTTGCCATCTCATGAAGTAAGAGTTTATATGTAATGCACTCTATGCGTCAGTAAATGGAGTACAGATAATACCAATATTTAGAGGTGAAGCCTGAGGGGGACTTCCAAAAAAGGGACTAAGATGGTGTTGCCTCCACCCATCGCATTACCTAGAAGATGACATAAGTGACCTGCACATGGGTAAGTATGCTGCCATACAACTATATTTTTCCATACCCCAATCCGGACATCACAACATTGAGCCAACTTTTACCTTGCATGTGATTACCACCTGAGTGCATGCAGAACCGACTAACAGTGGAAGTCTGCACAGAAGGAGTTTCTTTAAATACCCCAGGGATTCACCAGTATGCAACCACAAATCACGTAATTGTATCAACACACTTGACAGTAGTTTTTTACACGATATAAGTCTACTGATGTATTAAGAATTGCATGTTTTTAATGTCATTTCAAATTTGTATAATAATTCTTCTAATATGTTTTATATGAATATTTGGTTCCTCTATTTGATATGAAAATACCGGCAGGCCACCCTTGAACTTCCTTACATTCCTTTTCCTTTTTGAGTGCTATTTACTACAAGGCAGCAAATATAGCCTTAAGTCCCACCAAATGCTTTTGACAGCCTACCTCTCTGGACAATCATAAAAATAGTGGACAGTCATCAGTTCCCCAGTCTACCCAGATAAGATTTCTACTGCTCCTGAGACAGACATTTCTAAGCTTTACATGTACACACTCAATCTGGGACTTGCATATGTACTCTGCTAACTTTAATTTCACCCCACCTACCCTAGATAGGACATAATAACCTTCAGGGGTAGACAACCAAAATGAAGATCAGTTGTGGCAGAATAAGGGATGTATAGATTTTTATTCACTTCTGGTACCTTTAGGCCACTGGTGATCAACCTTTGAGTTTTAGGGTACCTGAAGTGGGGCCTTGGGTAATATTCAATCTAGGGATTAAATAAAGCTTGCTGTGACATTATAATGGTGCAGGAAACTGTTAGAAGTGGTGCGCCACATTAACAGAGCAGATGAACCTATTTCAGGTCTATCTGTGCCACCTGTGTTCACTTCTATTTTAAGGTAAAATAGGAACTAGTGCAGGTCTACACCCAATTAACAGAAGGAATAGGGCAGTTACAGCAGATTCCTGCCAGGTGTGACCTTGTCATATGGGATGTTGGCTCTCTGCTTGTGCAGTTATTATACAGCATGAGCAGAAACTGCACAGGGCTAGCGCCCTTCTCCTCACTCCACTCTGAGCAGTGTAGGGGGGGATCGGACCATGTAGCTCCATCCCAGTTCTCTGTCCTGTGTGTTGTGCCTGCCACAAAACAAAGAACTGATTGCTCCCAATTAGAAAAGGGGTTTGTAGCCCCTTTTGGTAATTAGGGGCAGCAGCTGCTCAATGTTTTAAATTCAGAAGAGTTGTACAAGCTCTTTAATTCCTCCCCAATATATGTTGTGGTACAGAAGACTGCTACAGGAAGCAGTCGCATAGCATGATATAGTCAGATACTCGGAATGTGCTACAGAGAAAACATGCTCCAGGATACAGTTAGAGACAGGGTAAATGTTCCTTAAGACTGCTAGAGTCCACTGCCATTAATGCCGTCCTACAAATCAATTAAAACCTCCCAACAACTTTAAAATGTACATGATATCCTCCCCTGAATGCCTCAAGCAGCTGACGCTAAATTCACTCCCTATTAGGAAGGACTTTACTTCCCCCTTACACCCACAACCCTTTTTCCCATTCATGTTTGGTTTGCCCTTTACCCTGTTCCATGTGTTCTCCTTTAGCAGGCAGCTTCTCCTACCCACTTCTCACTCTCCACACAGTTAATATCTAAATGGATCTCCAGAGTTGCCCCATGCCAAATTTATTCCTGTTGCTCAAGTATGTCGCACAACTTGAGTGTTAGTTCCACCAGTATCCAAAAGGGTGATAGAGAAAAAGTGCTGTATCCATTTAAAAAACATATATATATATATACACACACAGTGGATATAAAAAATCTACACACCCCTCTTAAAATGTCAGGTTTATGTGATGTAAAAATTGAGACAAAGATAAATAATTTCAGAACTTTTTCCACCTTTAATGTGACCTATAAACTGTACAACTCGGTTGAACAACAAACTGAAATCGTTTAGATGGAGGGAAGTAAAAAAAAAAAAAAAAAAAAAAAAACTAAAATAATTTAGTTGCATAAGTGTGCACACCCTTAAACTAATACTTTGATTTTATTACAGCACTCGGTCTTTTTGGGCATGAAACTATCAGCATGGCACATCTTGACTTGGCAATATTTGCCCACTCTTCTTTGCAAAAACACTCCAAATCTGTCAGATTGCGAGGGTATCTCCTGTGCACAGCCCTCTCCAGATCACCCCACAGATTTTCATTTCAGATCTCTGACTGGGCCATTCCAAAAATTTAATCTTTCTTGTGAAGCCATTCCTTTGTTGATTTGGATGTATGTTTTCGGTCGTCGTCATGCTGAAAGATGAAGTTCTTTCTTCATGTTCAACTTTCTAGCAGAAGCCTGAAGATTTTGTGCCAATATTGACCACTATTTGGAAATGTTCATAATTCCCTCTACCTTGACTTAGGCCCCTGTTCCAGCTGAAGAAAAACCGCCCCAAAGCATGATGCTGCCACCACCATGCTTCACTGTGGGTATGGTGTTCTTTTGGTGATGTGCAGTGTTGTTTTTGCGCCAAACATATCTTTTGGAAATATGGCCAAAAAAATTCAACCTTGGTTTCATCAGACCATAACACATTTTCCCACATGCTTTTGGGAGACTTCAAATTTGGCTGAGCTTGGATGTTTTTCTTCGTAAGAAAAGGCTTCCGTCTTGCCACTCTACCCCATAGCCCAGACATATGAAGAATACAGGAGATTGTTGTCACATGTACCACACAGCCAGTACTTGCCAGATATTCCTGCAGCTCCTTTAATGTTGCTGTAGACCTCTTGGCAGCCTCCCTGACCATTTTTCTTCACGTCTTTTCATCAATTTTGGAGGCACGAACAGTTCTTTGTGCTGTCACTGTTGTGCCATATTTCTTTATCGTACATCATGGGACACAGGGCCTTAAGTAATTACCTAATGGGTTATGGGCCACCTTCAGGTATTGACACTGGTATACTCAGTACAGGAAGTTCAGTCCCCTATATAACCCCCTCCTCCTTCCAGGAGTATCTCAGTTTTTTCGCCAGTGTCTAAGGTGTTGGTCACGAGTTAAGATGTGCTCCGAGGAGCTCCAGGAGGGATCCATGCTGGATTTAAAAAACCTCCACAACCGGATCCATCCACGCCACTGAGGCCACAGGATGGTACCCGCGCCTTGCATAGAAGAATGAGGTTTTGTCTGTAACTACTCTCTTTGGGGGCTGGACCCTAGGAACTAGGACTCTTTTTGGTCTTGCTAATTGCCTAAAGTTGTCCTGAGGGGTGTTATACAGGTCTAAAGGAGTGGAACCCCTATTAAGGGACCCAGTCTTTGAAGGTTTACTAACACTGCCCGCCTTGATGAGTGAAGTTTGGATCTGTCTGTTTTCAGCAGTATCCTGCAGCGAGGAAAAGGTAAGAGAAAAGCTTAGGAACTGCAAAGTCCACCTATGCCTTTTCTTCCATATGTAAAATTGTAATGCCTTAAAGTCTACCCCAGAGGGAGTAAAAATACACATGCCCTTTTCAGCAGCTCTGTGTCCAGCTACAACAGCGTGGTGTGTCCTAGCAGCAGGAGGGGGTTCTTTATTCCCCCCCCCCCCCCAATTTGGGAAACTAAGGGGCTGGGGGTACATGTACAGTGCAAGGTACATTACATGCTGTAATAATTGTGAGCAGTGTTACATGACTCAGTGTGACAGTACTAAAGGCTGATTCACACTTGTAGTAAGCCTCTGCTAAGCTAAGACCCCGCCCCTTTTATTTAATGCAAGGAAGCCAGCTTTTCTCAGATAGAGAAGACAAACGCTGTATGGCGGCTGAAGCCTCCTCTCCTCCTTCGGGTCTGTGTCTCAGACCCGAATGCTGTGCCGTCCGCGCTGAGGTTTACTTTTTGAAAAGAGGAGGGCGGTTCAATAGAAGGGGCGTGGCTAAGGCAGTCGGCTGCGTGTGCTTACTCGGCGTCCTCGTGGAAGCACAAGGCACACAGGCAATCAGGTTTACACCTGAGAGGTCTTTAAAGGCTGACGCTCTTATCACTAAATGTCTCTACCAGAGCAGTTGAATGAAGAGTCTGCCACAGGACGCTGGAGCACATGAGGGGTGTACACAGGCATTTCCAGTACAGGAAAAGACATGGTTAAGCATCAGATTAATCTTTATGCTGCCCTTGTTTTTTCTTGCTACTGCTCAGCAAATAGTACATTTTTATTATAGTGCCTCTGCTTTTGTGCTTCGCACTATGGCTTCCAAGGTTACCACTAAGGCACCAAAAGTTCCATCCCCAGGCGCTGGGAGCTCCAGTTATGCCTCCACACTGTCTTCCTCTCCGGAGATACCAGATATGGCAAGCCAAGGTGAGTTTTTGGAACCGATTGGCGGTGCAACTGCTTTTCACACTTCAGCCCCTCTATACATGACTGAAGATGCATTTTCCTCTGCCCTGCAGGGCTTAGAAGAAAGATTAGTGGCTTTAATCGCATCCTCCATCCAAGGGGAGAGGAAGCGTGCTAGATTCCCCTCTCCCACTCCAAATCCTTTACCAAGGGAACAGTGGGGACAGGATGGGCCATTGAGAGGAAAAACAAGCCGATTATTCCCCTGTGGAGGAAACATGGCTGTTCCGTGCCCGTCGGCAGTCTTCATTCCCAGAGTAGAGAATTGGCAGGTGGACTACTTAAGTCGCCAGCAGTTACTCCCGGGGGAATGGTCTCTTTACCCCAACGTTTTTCAGGCTGTTTGCCAAAAATGTGGGATTCCGGACGTAGATCTTCTAACATCCAGATTCAACATGAAGTTAGTCAACTTTGTGTCCAGGACAAGGGATCCACTCTGCATTCCCCCTATTCAGTTGCTGCCACGACTTCTTTGCAGGATCAAGTTGGAAAGAAAGCCAGTAATTCTGGTAGCACCAGCATGGCCCAGAAGGTCATAGTACGCAGAAATCGTAAAGATGGCAGTGGAGGGTCCATGGCCCCTCCCACTAAGGCCAGACCTGCTCTCACAGGGGCCGATATTCCATCCTACTTTACGAACGCTAAATTTAACGGCCTGGCTATTGAAAACCACATTCTGAAGAAACGTGGGCTTTCCGGTTCAGTTATCACTACTTTAATGCACGGAAACCAGCTTCCAGAACTATATATTTGAGATAAAAGAAAAAAAGGTTTTGGGACTTTAAATGAGCTAACAACCACCGATATGTGAACATATTCATGAATTCTTTATGGCCGTTCTTCTCAACCCATTCCATCTTTTCTGTATCTTTTTGAAGTGATGCTTTAATGCGTCAGCTATCCACTAAAGTAGTATTTACAATACATATCATGTGTATATGTGACCGATTGTATTTGTATAATACTGCTACAAACTCCATATTGGAGTATGAATTTATGGTCATTCCTTTCAACCTATTTCACTTTTCCTGTATCTCTTTGAAATGACGCTTTAATGCGCCAGCTATCTGTATAAGTATTATTTACAGTGCATATAATCATGCATCTATGTAACCAATGTATTTGTAAAATACTGTTATAAACTCCTGGTTGGAGTATGTATTTATATGTTATGTTTGGCTCTAAAAAATATTGATACACAGCATAATGCAAGAAATAAATACAAAAAAAAACTCTTTTGATGTACTGAACCAATTAAAAGCTCATTCTTATTCAATTTATTTTGTTGCTTCCGTGTGCTTCATCTAAAGTCCCGCCCTTTGCTTCCTTTTTAATATATATTGGAGAGTTTGGAAGGCTTATGTTTCCTGGTGTGAATCCAAGGGTTGGCATCCTCGGTGATATATCCTAGGCAGAATTCTTGCCTTTCTACAATTAGGCGTAGAGACGAAGTTGGCCTAGAGTACTATTAAGGGCCAAGTCTCAACATTATCGATTTTATTTCAAAGACCGCTTGTTACGCATTCTTTAGTCTGGGGTTTTATGCAAGGGGTGATGCAGATTAATCCGCCAGTTCAATCACCTTTAAGCCCTTGGGACTTGAATTTAGCTTTGTCAGTGTTACAAAAACAGCCATTTGAACCGATACAGCATATTCCCTTATTCCTTCTGACAAGGAAGCTGGTATTTTTGGTTGCTATATCCTCAGCAAGGAGGGTTTCAAAATTGGCTGCTCTTTCTTGTAAAGAGCCATATTTGATTATTCATGAGGATAGAGTGGTGTTACGCCCTCGTCCAGGCTTTTTGCCAAAAAGTAGTTTCAGGTTTTTACTTTATCTTTTTCAAGATATTGTCCTGCCATCGTTTTTTCCAAAACCATGATCCAGGAAAGAAAAGTCACTACATTGTCTTGATGTGGTGAGAGCAGTGAACATCTATTTAAAGGCAACTGCTCAGATTTGTAAAACTGATGTCTTATTTATTCTGCCAGAGGGTCTTAAAGGACAGGTAGCATCAAAATCCACTGTCACTAAGTGGATTCGACAAGTTGATAATTCAAGCTTATGACTTAAAGGGTAAGATTCCCGTTTCAAGTTAAGGCACACTCTCCCAGGTCATTTAGTGCTTCTTAGGCAGTGCATCACCAGGCCTCCATGGCTCAGATCTGCAAGGCTGTAACTTGGTCTTTAGTGCATAAATTCACAAAATTTTATCAAGTGGATGTAAGGAGGTATGAGGCTATCGCCTTCGGGCGCAGTGTGCTGCAGACAGCAGTATAAGTCCTCAGGTCTCCCTCCCCTCAAGTAGCATTGCTATGGGACGTCCCATTAAGTAATTACTTAAGGCTCTGTGTCCCATGATGTACGATAAAGAAAATAGGATTTTTATAACGGCTTACCTGTAAAATCCTTTTCTTGGAGTACATCATGGGACACAAGTCCCTCCCCTCTTTTATAGAGTTTAAGTATATTGCTTGGCTACAAAAACTGAGGTACTCCTGGAAGGAGGAGGGGTTATATAGGGGAATCAACTTCCTGTATTGGGTATATCAGTGTCAACACCTGAAGGTGGCCCATAACCCATTAAGTAATTACTCATGGCTCTGTGTCCCATGATGTACTCCAAGAAAAGGATTTTACAGGTAAGCTGTTATAAACATCCTATTTTTCTCCACTTGACGACTGTGTACCATGGTATATCTAATGCCCTGGAAATTCTTTTGTACCCTTCTCCTGACTGATACCTTTTAACAATGAGTTCCCTCTGATGCTTTGGAAGCTCTCTGTGGACCATGGCTTTTGCTGTAGGACTAAGAAAATGATACGAAAGACATACTAGAACAGCTGAACTTTATTTGGGGTTAATCAGAGGCACGTTAAATGATGACAGGTGTGAACTGACTCCTATTTACCATTAGTTTAAATGTAATTGCTTAAATCTGAACACAGCTACATCCTCAGTTAAAAGCGGGTGTGCACACTTA
>NC_133324.1:209435491-209510491 GCF_042186555.1 Aquarana catesbeiana
GTCCACATCGTGCCACCACCCCATTCGGAGTCATACTATTTTAATTATAAGGGGTTTCATGGTATCGTGTTAATGGCGGTGGTGTTGGCACAATATGAATTTCTGTATGTGGACGTGGGGAAGAATGGCCGGATGTCGGATGAAGGAGTCTTCGCCAAGACAGAGTTCTACCAGCATCTCCAGAGTGGTGGCCTGGGATTGCCACCTGATGCGGATAACGTGGAAGGACTCTCCTTTGTCTTCATTGCAGATGAAGCCTTTAGTATGGGCGAGCACCTGATGAGGCCATTTCCCCAAAGGACCCTCACCCCAAAGAGGAGGGTTTTTAACTACCGGCTGGCCAGAGCAAGGAGAGTTGTGGAGAATGCCTTTGGGATAATGGCCAGCCGGTTCCGCCTGTTTCTGACAGCAATCCATATGGCGGACTACAAACTTATTCATATTGTCCTAGCATGCTGCATCCTGCACAATTTTTTAAGAAAAAATGCAAGAAATTATATTGCATCAGTTGGGCCTGAGGCTGGACTTACAGACAATCCTCTGATGGGCCTGGATACTGGCTGTACTGGCTTGGCCCCCCAAAGCACCCATGAAGTTAGGGAGAAATATGTTAATTATTTTACGGGTAGGGGAGCCATTGCAATGCCAGACAATGTCTGATTTTTATTAATGAAAAAATAATGATCAGATAAAATCTCGAAATGTATTTATTGTTTGCTTTTCTTTTTGGCTGTCTCCTAGGTTCTCCTAGTGCACTTGTAGTGCCAAGTGGATTTTCCTTTAGTAAATAAGCCCCACTGTAAATACAAACTTACTTACAAAACTGGTATTGAGCATTGAAAGAAGAAGCCACACACTGTTGATTAGCAAACTTTTAATCTGTGCACATTCACATGTGCGTATATATATATATATATATATATATATATATATATATATATATATATATATATATATATATATATATATATATATATATATATATATATATATCTTTTTTTTAACAATATATATTTTTTTTTTTTTTAAACTTTTTTTTTATACAAAAAGGCATGTTTTAAAACATAACATACACACAACTCTGGAACTTACAAAGTTCAACATCTAGAAGATGAAAGCAATATCAGATATTATAGTGTCAAAAATGTCTTGATATTGCCCTAAATCAGATGGGGTGATGTCACCCCCGTAAAAGCCAAATTTTGAAGATGCACACTAATTGGGATTCCAAGTGAGTAATGTCAACATGTGCTATCTCCCATCATGGGGGATCAATGTACATGTTGTGTGGGTGCAATCCCTTCCTCTCACCTACTAGCATTATGAGGAAGGGGTTGCACCGACAAAACGCGTACATTGTGATCCCCTGATGGCATGAGTGATGATGAGTGATGGGAGGGGACACATCTGGATCCCCTCCAAGCCCCATGCAGCACCTGAAGCCGCCGAGAGCCACAGAGGAGGGATGCTGGCTTATGATGATAGCTGCAGGGGATTCAGTTTGCAGGGTCAGATTGGGTGTGGAGGGGGGTAATCAGTGATGGGGAAGCAGTTTTAGGTGTAAGGGAGAGGCGGGAGGTGGAGGGGCAGGGGACAAGCAAACAGTAGCATGGGTGGGGGGGCAGTCAGATCAGAGGTTAATAACTCTGTTCAGCAGATTGTAATCTGTTGATCAGAGTTATAGAATTGTTCAGCAGAGTCTGCTGAACAATTATGATATAAGTTCATGGTCATTGAAGTGACCATGAGCTTATAGGAGAGGGAGAAATGAGGTCCGTATGGACCTGGCCACCTGCAGGCAGTTCTGTAGGTCTGTACAGCATTAACCACTTGCTGTCCGCCGTATAGCAAAATGATGGTGGCAAAGTGGTTTAGTTATCCTGATCTGACATCATATGACATGATCGGGATAACAGAGCCGGCGTGTGCCCATGGGGGCGTGCAGCACGGCGATCGGATGTGCTATGTGTCAGTCTGACACACCGCAACTCTGATCGTGGTATGAAGCCTCTGACAGAGGCTTCTTACCATGTGATCAGCTGTGACCAATCACAGCTGATCATTGCGTGAACCAGGATTTTCCTCGGTTCACACTGACAGGGAGAGCCAATCGGCAGCTCATCCAGGTCAGAGGGGGGTCTGTGCTGATATCAGCACAGCCCACATAAAAAGGTGCCCATCAGCTGCCAATAAATGCCCATCACCTGCCAGCCTGTCCCCCTCTATAAAGCCTGTCAGTGCCCATGAAAGTACAGATCAGTGCTCAAAAAAGTGCCAATCAGTACCCCATCAGTGATGCCTGTCAGTGCCCCATCAAAGTGCCAATCCCTGCCACTCAGTAAAGCCTGTCACTAGCTCCTCATCAGTGCTGCCTATCCAGTGCCACCTATCAGTGCCCATCAGTGCTGCCTATCAGTGCCATCAGTGCCGCCTATCAGAGCCATCAGTGCTGCCTATCAGTGCCCATCAGTTTTTTTTTTTTTTAATTATCACTCTTTTTTCATTTATAGCGCAAAAATTAAAAACAGCAGAGGTGATCAAAATACCACCAAAAGAAAGCTTTATTTGTGGGAAGAAAATTATAAAAATTTAGAATGGGTACAGTATTGCATGACCGCACAATTGTCATTCAAAGTGCGACAAGCGCTGAAAGCTTAAAATTGTCCTAGGCAGGAAGGGGGGAAAGTGCCTGGTATTGAAGTGGTTAAATATAGTGCCTGTGGCTGCCAGTGAAGTGGTGCATCTGTAGCATGTATAGAACCTGCTGCAGCAATTCTGACATTTATAAAGAAAAAATAATGACATTTAAATTGCCGCCGCGGGGTTCCCCTTAAAATCTCTTTTGGTACAGGGTTCCCCTTAAAATCCATACCAGGCCCTTTGGGTCTGGAATGAATTTTAAGGGGACCCCCACACCAAATTTTTTTTAAAAATGGAGTGGGGTCCCCCCTACAATCCATACCAGACCCTTATCCAAGAATGCAGCTCGGCAGATTAGGAAAGGGGGGCGAGCAAGCAGCTCCTCTCCTGAACTATACCAGGCCACATGCTCTCAACATGGGGGGTCCTTTGGATCGGGGGGTCTCTGCCATGTTGATGGGAAAAGGGGCCTCTTACCAACGACCCTGGGATGTGGTTGTGGGGGTCGGCGGGCAGGGGGCTTATTGGAATCTGGAAGCTCCCTTTAACAAAGGGCCCCTCAGATCCCTGCCCCCTCCCTATGTGAATGAGTATGGGTACATTGTACCCCTACCCAATCACCAAAAAAGTGTTAAAAATAAATAAAGACATGAGACACTTTTTGACAATTTCTTTATAAAAAAATAAAAAAAACAATGTCCTCTGATGTAGATACTTCGTCAATCATGATGCCCGCATGAACCAAAAAAAAAGTTCTGCCCGCGATGAAGGCTAACCGCCAAATGCTTGCTCTACCGTTTGACAGTTCTTAAATAGGTAATGGGTGGGGCCACTCTTGTGACATCACCAACCAGTGCATGCTTCCTGAAAAGTAGCTCATGTACTTTCTGGAGCGTTCAGCTACAAGCGACAGGACACTCAGAACAAAGGCTATTGAATACAATAGGTTTTTGCTTGTTGAATGTTTATAAGCTTTGAGCTCCAAACTACAAAATGCTCAGGTGTGGATAGGGCCTTATAAAAGCTTATGTGTACATGGACACATAGACTTTTATTGAGTTAAGTTCAGGGGCTATATAAAAAAATGGCAAAAGCGCCTAAACTCGTGTTTAGGAGCAGCAGTGTACATGAGGCCTAATACCATGTACACACGAGCGGACTTTTCGACCGGACTGGTCCGACGGACAGAATCCGGCGGACAATCCAACCGTGTTTGGGCTCCATTGGACCTGCAGCTGACTTTTTCAGTCAAAAATCTGACGGACTTTAGATTTGAAACATGTTTCAAATCTTTCCAACGGACTCCAGTTCGGTCGGAAAATCCGCTCGTCTGTATGCTAGTCCAACGGACGAAAACCCACGCTAGGGCAGCTATTGGCTACCGGCTATCAACTTCCTTATTTTAGTCCGGTCGTAAGTCATCATGTACGAATCTGTCGGACTTTGGTGTGATCGTGTGTAGGCAAGTCCGTTCATTCAAAAGTACGTCAAAAGTATGTCAAAAGTCGGTTGGAAAGTCCGTCGGACCAGTCCGGACGAAAAGTCCGCCCGTGTGTACAGGTCATAAGAGTTCCAAAGTTCAGACCTCATTTTGGCTGTTTGCACAAAATGTGTACTTTAGGTATATTCATCAAGAATTGCTCAGCCAAAGATCTCATAATGCATTACAAGCAACTATCATTAACAAAGTCTTGTACCTGACTTTAGCCAATGACAGTTTTATTCAAAGTCACAGCCCACACACTATAAAAGGCTTCTGTCCCAGCAGCCCTTTGTCATTGTGTGGAAGTTTAGTGAGAGGGACAGCTGACAGCATTACGGGGAGAGAGTTGCCAGTGTAGTGGGCTGCTTTACAGTGCAATAAACAACACTATTTTAGTATAGATGTATTTGCTCATTGGTTATCTCCTGCCTTGACTACTGCAACTCTCTTCTCAATGGCCTACCTTTTCACGGGTTACCCTTTTAATATCAAGAATGCTGCTTACTAACGGATCCATGGCTGCTGCCCCTCTCTGCAAATCCCTTCACTGGCATCCACTAGAACAGCATATAAAATTCAAAATACTAACTACAACATACAAAGCCATCCACAACATTGTCTCCAGCTATATCACCAACCTCATATTGAGATATCGCCCAAATTGTCCACTCTGCTCTGCCCAAGGCATCTTGCGATCTAGCTCCCTTGTTACTTCCCCCATGCTATCCTCTGGGACTTTTCCAGAAGCTCTCTCATTCTCTGGAACTCTACCTTAGAATGTCCAGATAGCTCCTACCCTGTCCTCCTTCAGGCAATCCTTGAAAACTCACTTATTCAGGGAATCCCAGCCCACCTCCATCTAAAAACTGTACTTTGGCTACCTCCATGAGATCATCCCCTGCATCTATTACCTTTAGTACTACCTATCCCCACCCTTTAGATTGTAAGCTTCAGGGCCCTCCAATTACTTCTGTATTGAACTACAACTTGTATGGTCTCCCTTTATATTGTAAAATGCTGCACAAACTATTGACACGATAAGAAACCTAAATAATAATCCGTTTTTTATTCTTTGGCTCTATATTATTTATGTTTAATTTTGTTAGGGTCTTTTGTTAATTGATTTTTTACAGGGTCAGCAGCAGAGTGAAGTTGCTGGTGATATAAATAAAAGCTGCCCTTTGGTGACATAACTAAAGCTGCATGTTATTGTTGTATAGTTTATTCCACAAGAGCACCATAGATTGCAGGGCACCCAAGCACCACACCTCCAGCAGCTGCTAAGCCCCATATAAACAACATCATATATGGTAGGCCCAAAGTGGTTCATATGCAGCCATCAGGGGGTGAGCAGCTTCCTTATCCACAGGCCAAATTAATGGTTTGTGTACAGTAAATATGTGTCTTTCTTTTTTGAAAATGGGAGTGCCATAAGTTCCAGGGCTCATAAAGGTGGTTGTTGAGTGGCTAATTAAACCTTTATCATCCTCTTCGGTCTCCTAGGCACAGAATCACTTGAAGTCAACAGCAGCTGCTGAAGTGCTATGTTCTGCCTCATCCACAGTTATTCTTGCAATTTCTCGCCAGCTACTGGAGCAGAGTATCAGCCACTGCTTCTAGAGGATATTCAACAATCTGAGGTTAAGGAGGAGAACAATAGGAGTGTAGAGGGATGAGACAAGAGGCAGGAAGAACCAATTGGGACCGACGTTTCTGAAGCTGCAGCCTACTGCCAAGTTACCTCTATTGATGAGGAGGGGGGATAATGAGGTTTCTGGGTGGCAGATATAGCAGAGGAGGAAAATGTAGGAGAAGCACAGCATCAGCTAGGCAGAAAAATATCCAGGTGCAGCTTGAAGACAAGTGGAGGGAGCAGCCATTCTATTCCACCAGTTAGCAGAGCTTCACGGGGGGAAGGGCACTGGTATCCTTGTGTGCTTCCTAAAACTTAGCTGCATAGGCCTTTTACAACACATGCACTGTAGACTGCACAGTGGTCATCATTTAATAGTTAGTTATTATTAGTTAGTTATTTTGAATTTCCAAATTTCCAAATTGTCGAATTCTGAATTTTTGAATTGTTGAATTCCGAATTTTCAAATTTTCGAATTTACGAATTCCGAAATTTTCGAATTTACGCATTCCGAATTTTCGAATTTCCGAATTTTTTGAATGTCTATTGCTTTTCATTTCTAGATATAATGTGCTTGCTCTGTCCCTTAGAAATTGCAATCTATCCAGGAAAGGCTTAAAAGGTGTGCTGCAAGAAATAAATAATAAATAAAAATAAATACATTTTTTGTTTCCAGATGCAAAGAGCTCACTCTCCTCTCACTTAGAAGTTGTAATCTATCCAAGAAAGGCTTAAAAGGTGTGCTGCAAATTTGTGTTTTTTTTTTTTTTTTTACTTTCATACTTATTAAATAAACAGGCACATTTTTTTTTCCATATGCAATATGCTTACTCGATCCCTTATAAATTGTAACCAGTCCAAATAAACTTATTAGCTATTTTTTCCCCTCTTTAGTCTCAGAATCAAAACATTCATTTCATATTTCCAGTTGCAATATGCTTGTTCAGTCACTCAGAAATTGCAGCCTATTCATGCAAGCTTAATATCAATGGTGCTAATCTGTATGATTTTGGCCTTGTCAGTCTCTACATCAAGAAGCTCATTTTTATTTCCAGATATAATATGCCCTTCCAGTCATTCTGACATCGAAGCCCTCCAAACAAGCTTAAGATCTGTGGTGAAGTCTCTAACATTTTTTGATCTTCAGTGTCCTAAAACGCATTCAGTTTTTATTTCCAGTTGCTATGTGCTTGCTCTTGTTTTAAATTTAAAACAAATAGACCCTATTTATTTCCAGATGCAATATGCCTGCTCCATCATGAAATTGCAGCCTGTCCAAATAGGCTTTATATTTGTGGTGCAAATCTATAAAAAAAAATGTAATTTTCATTCACCAAAAAAATACATTAATGTATTGCTCATAGTTTCAATGTGCTTTCTTTTACCCCCAGAAATTGCAGTCTATACAAAAAGGCTTAAAAGGTGTGTTTTAATTCTGTACAATGTTTCAGTCTTCAATCCTAGGAAATAGGCAATTATTTTTCTTTGACAAAAGAAAAGGCTTAAAAATCCCATGCAAATTTTCCACATTTTTGGGTTTTCCCCCTAAAAAATACACTATTATTTGTTTAATCAAGATGAAATCTGCATGCTTTCTCCCTCTGACATAGTATCTTTGTTAAAAAGAAGTACGACTGCTCAACAAACCAGTGCTGTCTTTTTGCTTGTGGCTCTGGAAACTTTCACTTTTGGCCAGTGAAAACACTTTCATGGTGTGCAGCACGTCCATGAAAGATTTCTGACTCCGGACTGTGACATAATAAATGGATTTTTTTTCAGAATAACACATGTCTCATCTCTTTCTCTAACATAGCGGCCTTGTACAAATGCTTGCATAATGTGCAGTATGGAAAAGGGGGGAACAGGAAAGGTGGGACTTTAAATGAAGCATGCAGTCGAATAAAAAGGTCAAAGTTAAATATATATTGCAGTGTATCAGGAAGGATAAATGGTAATACATATTGGAGGATAATAATGATCAGTATCCCAATGCAATTCATATAATACAAACATACAAAACCAATTATGTTACATGACAGTAGAAGGTATAGTAGGTAAGCAACCCACTAACTTCTCTATGAGGTATCAAGGATTGTTAAACATAATATATTGGTACAGATACATATGATGTGCGATCTTGAACCATTTAATAAAGGTAATAGAGTTACATATAAATTTGATAAGCATATAATGAATAGAAACATGACAGTTAAAGGTAATCAACGCGTTTCATGGGTTAATCCACTCTTCAGAAGCAGACTTGTGGGATAAATCTGTAATGATATGAATAACTTTCTATATAGTCTGACATTTGTTCAAACAATTAAATATATACCACCGAAACCCAAAACTATGAATACCTACAAAACAGCTCTGTGTTTGAGATGAAACATTATGACCTGGAAACCCCATAGGGCATCATTTCTGGGAACTGTGGCAGTATAAACCGCATATTGGTCCAGCACAGGGTCAAAGGGGGACGGTGTATCTAAGAAAAAACAATCTCGGGAAGGAGGGAGGGATTGAAGAAGGGTAGAGGGAAGCAAGGGGTTCAAATAATAAGTAAGAGTCACATTACACAAAAAGAGTTTAAAAGAAAACACAGTTTACGGAGGCACTTCTACACAGTTAAGAAACATAAAGCAAGGGTAGTACTAAGGGTAGTAACGGAGCTAGAGGTGGAAACGACATTAAAAGATAGACACGTTAGTCAGGGTGATTATGGCAGAAAGCACAGGAGCACTTTTGGTCATTTAAAACATTTTTTTCTTCTTGTTTTCTTTTTGTTTGGCCAATTGATTGATGGGGCAATATGTCATCTTTCTCTTTTTTTCTTATTAATGATCATTTTTTATTGCTAATGATGCCCAGTATTGTAGGTGTAAGTTCATGGAATATTAGGGGTATGGGCGACCCCATTAAGAAAGCTGCTGTATTTACTGAGTTGGAGTCCCACGGCTCGGGTTTGATATGCCTCCAGGAGACCCACCTAACCAATGTGACCAAACAATTAATTAGAAATAGGAAATTTCAAGCTCAGTACCACTCAGCGTATTCATCTTATTCAAGGGGGGTTAGTATACTGGTAAAAAAAGAGGTGTTGTTCTCCTGCAGGGATGTCAAAATCGACCCAATGGGTTGCTATGTATTTTTATATTGCTTTATAGAGGGATACCCATTTATTATCGCCAACCTGTATATTCCCCCACCTTTTAAATTGGAAATTTTGTATTGCTTGCTGGAGTACGTTGAGGGCAAAGCTGATGTTCCAATTATAATAATGGGCGACTTTAATATGGTCTTGGACAGCTCCTTGGACAGGTTTCCGCCTGGGCCCAGGCAGTCAGGGGTGCCTGGAGGGCGGTTGGCTCAGTTCATGGAGGAGGTTGGGTGGTGCGACCTCTGGAGAGTCCGGAACCCAGAGTCACAGCGATACTCCTGTTTCTCGGGGTCGCACCACACACTTTCTAGAATTGACCTAGTAATAGGAAACCAAGCAGCACAACCCAAGATTGATACAATTAGAAATGCCGAGAATAGGAGACTATTCCAGAAGCAGAAGTGCTTTGGAGAAGGAGAGAGGGTTGGTCGTATGCTGGCACTGTTGGTCAACACCAACTCTCCCTCCTCACCACTGGCTATGATTAGGACCACTACTGGAGAAATTTCATCTGACCCTTTGAAAGTCAAAGAAACATTCTTTAATTACTACAGGGATCTATATAAGTCACAGCATAGATTAGAATTAAATGAAATGGAAAAATTCCTGGAGAATGTCCAACTGCCGACACTTCCGGATAAGGATAGAGCCGACCTGGAAGCCCCTATAACCCTCGAAGAATTAAAACAAGCAGTAGCAAACATGCCTAACCAAAAATCCCCTGGCCCGGACGGTTTACCTGTGGAAGTCTATAAGCAATTTGGTGCAGTGATGTTACCAGCGCTTTTGGAAACACTGAACTGGGCACTTATAGAAGGAAGGTTACCCTCTTCGATGTTAGAGGCTAACATAATATTGATACCGAAAGAGGGGAAAGACCATCTTGACGTATCTTCATATAGGCCAATCTCGCTCCTCTGTTCTGACATTAAGATCTTGGCAAAAATAATGGCAACCAGACTAAATAAAAGTATCTCGGGCTTGGTGCACTCGGACCAATCGGGATTTATTCCTAATAGGTCCGCTAGTGTAAATATTAGATGGATGTACTTGGCCCTCCAGTCCCCAGCATGGGAAAAGCCCCTAGGGCAATACTGTCCTTGGACATCGCCAAGGCATTTGATAGCTTGGAATGGGACTACCTCTGGTGGGTACTGGAGAGACTTAGGTTTGGCCCCACGTTCATAAGATGGGTGAAAATATTATACTCTCATCCAATTGCTAGAATAAAGTTAAATAATGACTTTTCTGAATTCCTGCCTCTTGAGAGAGGGACAAGGCAGGGGTGCCCATTGTCACCCCTGCTGTTTGCCCTAGCTATGGAGCCGCTCGCGGAAGTAGTTAGAACATCAGCCGGGGTGCAAGGTTTTAGGAGAAGCAACGGGGAAGACAAAATTGCGTTATATGCAGATGACGTGCTACTGTTTTTAGGGGACACGGGGCCATCAGTAGAAAAAGTGATCCAACTTGTGGAAAGGTTTGGAAAACTATCAGGCCTTGTAGTTAATTGGGGTAAATCTATGCTTCTACCAATTGATTCAACTAATAATGCCCCGACTGGCTGCATGACTAGGGTAAGGGTAACAGAGAAAATGAGGTATCTGGGTATAGTGGTATCTAGCGATCCATATCAATATATTGAAGATAACCTAGCCCCTTTGTTGGAAAAATTTAAAAGGAAAAGCGACATTTGGGGCAAATTTCCTCTTTCTATGGCAGGTAGAGTTAACTTAATCAAAATGGTATGGATGCCACAACTTTTGTACGTACTCCATAACTCCCCGGTATGGATTGGGAAGAAGTGGTTTTTGAAAATAAATACCCTATTTAGAGAACTAATCTGGAGGAAAGGGCAGGCAAGGATTAGTCTGCAAACGTTACAGCGCCCTACCAGGGAGGGGGGATTAGCAGTGCCCCAACCATACAACTATTTCCTTGCTGCTCAGTTGCAGCATATAGGGGGATGTGAGACCCAAGACTGGAGGGACCCTAGTGGGAAAATCATGTTGCAGGGTAGTCCGCATAAATCCTTGATAGAGGCATTGGAGGCCGGGTCACCGCAGAACGGCCCCCCAACATGCAGATTAGTTAATAAAGTGTGGCAGATGACTAAATGGATCATGGGGTACAGAGGGCTCATGGAATTCTCGCCTATATGGCATAGCAAATATTTGCCGGAATTGACAGCCATAGGAAAAAGCAGGTCTTGGGAATACCATGGAATAAACAGGTTGGCTCAGTTGTACAAGGACAAGAAAACGTTAAAATCCTTTACTGAGCTTAGGAGTGAATATGAAATCCCAAAAACAACATTTTACTGCTATCTACAGGTTAGGCATGCCTTGGGCAGTCAATTTAAGAACTGTCCACCTGTATGGTGTGAAATCCCTTTTTTGGAAAGTATTGTTAGAGCAAATTGTACCAAAAGCCTGATAACAAAGATATATGAGCAACTGTTTGAAAAACTACTTGCCCCGCAGATGACCATGGCAGTGAGGGCGAGATGGGAGGCAGACGTGGGGGAGATTACAGACGACCAGTGGAAGAAGATTTTTGGAGTCTAGCCCGCTGGTGTCTGCTTCGCACCTCCTCCTACTACATAGAGCCTACTACACCCCAAAGAGGTTATACAAATTTGGCAATAGACTAGATGATAAATGCCCCAGGTGCCTAGACACCGGTGACCTTGTACACATGATGTGGCGGTGCCCAAAACTAGCGAGATATTGGGGAGTGATAGTAAAGACTATAGAAGCTAGGTGGAAAATTAGCCTAACATTGGAGGCTAAGGTATGCATCCTCGGCCTGACAGGGGAGAATATAGGGTGCAATGATACTAGTATTGCTGTAGGGAGATGCCTCTAACAGGCAAGGAAACTGATAGCCCAAGCGTGGCTTTCGGCCACATCTCCAACTCCGGAGGAGTGGACCGAAGCAATGAATAAGCTGGTGTGGATGGAAAAAACAACGTATATTAGAAGGGGTGGCTATGGTAAATTTGTAAAGATTTGGAGACCATGGTTAACCTGGATGGGCGTTTCACCTTGAGATGCAGAGGAACTGATATCTTATGCATGTGAGAATATAGTCTATAGAAGTAAGGTGTTGTGAGGAAAGGGATTTGGGATAGAGTACTAGTTAGACTGATAACATTTCCTGCTAAACTCCCTGCTTGGGTGGGGTGGGGGGCGGGTAATCTTGGGTGGGGTGGGAGCGGGCGGGGGAGGGGTAGATGTAACACAAGGGAGTGATGGGAGGGGGAAAAAAGAAAGTAAGGGGTAAAAAGGAAAATGTAAACTCTTTCTATGGATACCTATAGTAGTATTTATTAATTAATAACTTATATGTTTCTGTAAATGTGCCTGTATTGGTATACGTGTACTGCACCACAATTTACTAATAAAGAACATTGAAAAGGAAAGAAAAAACAATCTCAATAAAAACCATGGATATTGACAGAGCTGTCATAAGGGGGCTTCTATAAAAAATATTAATATGTGTATTGATACATGATATAAGAACTATCCTGCACTCAATTATAGGCCAGGGTAAGTAAAGTTAAGTGCATAGTAATGTCAGTGAAGCCCAGACAGAAGGGAACAAAAGATAATGACATAAAGGTGATGGAAAAGAGACTGTGCCACCAAGGAAACTCAAACTCATAAAATTGTGTATCAAAAGAGCTTGTGGTAAATACCATGTGCTGAGGTGCTAGGCCATGGAGGGCTGGAGTCCAAAGTGGTGCATGTAGTCCAAGGAATAGAGGTTGAAGATTCACTAGGATACTGTCAGGGAAAATACCCCATCAAACTAAAGTTTAAAGGAATGCCTGTGCATAAAAGCGCCATCCAGCGCTCGCGCGTGTGCGCAATAGCGCTAATAGGCGTACGCGCATGCGCAATAGCGCCAATGGCGCTAATAGGCGTACGCGCATGCGCAATAGCGCCAATAGCGGTGCACGGGCGCGCGCCCCCTGTAACAGCACTTGGCACCAAAGGAGGCTATTTAAAGGGGACTGTTCCACTGCTGCCTTGCTGTCCGGTCTACAGCGTTCCTGAAGACCCCTACTGCCCTGTTACTTTGTATTTACTACCTGATACCTGTTGGACTGTTCCTGACTACTCCGTTTGCTGCCTGCCCTGATCCCGGCTTTGGACTTTGACTACACTGTTTTCTGCCCGCCCTGATCTCAGATTTTGGACTTGACTACTCTCCTAGATTTACCTTCTGTACCTGCTCTGCCCGCCAGTGTCTGACCCGGCTTGCCTGTACCCTGCTGTCTACATCTTGCTGCTGGACTACAAAACACCTCCCGGCTGTCTACATCCTGCTGCTGGACTACAAGACACCTCCCTGCTGTCTTCATCCTGCTGCTGGACTGCAAGACACCTCCCTGCTGTCTTCATCCTGCTGCTGGACTACAAGACACCTCCCTGCTGTCTACATCCTGCTGCTGGACTACAAGACACCTCCCTGCTGTCTTCATCCTGTTGCTGTACTACAAGACACCTCCATGTTGTCTACATCCCGCTGCTGGACTACAGGTCACCTCCCTGCTGCCTACATCATGCTGCCGGACTATAGGACACCTTCCAGCTGACTACCTGATTCAGCTCCCTGCTCCAGCCTTTCAGTCAGGCACTTGTGTCCCTTCGCACTCTCGAGCCCCTGTCATCACTACCAGGGGTTCCCAAGTTGGAGGTATACGAGAGGCCATTCCCTGCATTCCAGGTTCTACTTACCAGGTACATGACAGATACACAGCCACCCAGATATGAGACCTATATGGACCCGGCTGTGGTACACTCCCAATGCCACATAAGCGTGCAGGGTAGGAGGAACTTGCCCTCACCTGGGTGGCTGAGCCACCTGGCGTTTGGCACCAAAACATTCCTCCCATGTTGCCGCAGATGTAAATACCGTCGGGGTAATGGCGTCATCTGGTGTTAGGGGGCGTGGCATTGATGCATAGCGCAAGACATCCACCCACCCCACATCTAGGGAGGAGGAGGGAAAGCCCGGTGTAGGCATTGCAGCTCCCGGAGCAGATGAGAGCCAAAGGGCTCGTAGACCACATCATGTGACACAAACCACACAGTATAAAGAAATAACTACTTGTCGATTTTGGAAGATAACCACCAACCAGACTGATGTCATATCCCTCATAGAGGTAAGAAGAAGAAAACAAGATAAATTGTTATAAAGGCAACTGTAAAAAATGATATAACAAACAGATTATGTCAGATGAGGTTTAAACACACCACTGCGTGCTTCCATCCCTATTAAACATTAAAAAGAAAAAGGATTTTGGGACTTTGAATGGGGCATCAACCTGGTAAGGTCAATATGCCTCCATCCCTGGGACTTTAAATGAAGCATGCAGTCGAATAAAAAGGTCAAAGTTTTGATATGTGCAGTAGTATGTTTATACAATATGTATGGCTACTGTCCTTGAAATAATATACACTAGCTGTTATTTAGTGAACAAAAATGTAAAAATTATCTTTCTAAGATTGTTTCCCTGGGCCCAAATTAATCTACCTCTGTACTCTCAAGCCAAGTGCTACATGTGTGGCTATTGTCTCAGAAACATGGTTATGTTTTTTTCAGGTTGGCAAACCTGAAGAGGCAACTGCCTCTTCACTAGAATGTAGGTGTCAGGACAGATGCACACCGCTGGAGTCAGGAGTGCACTGCTAAGGTAATGGACCCTATGGCTGACTGCTGCAGATAGAACTCTGGGTGGTTCAGGAAAGCAGGTCCACTGGAGCACCAGCACAGATCCCACTGGGAGCTAGAGCATAAGATTCCCCAGGGCGTGAAGTCTAAGAGCCAGCAGGTGTTCACCAGAGCCTCTAGTGGTGAGGATGAAAAAAACAAAAAAAAAAATAGCAAATGCTAGCGCTCAGGATACCGGTATGGTAACTCACAATTAATTCAATAAAAACTAGTAATACAAGCCAGGACTGGATAAATCAATTGTAAAAAGTCCATGAGTAAGTATAAAAAGTCCAATCAGTTATAAAAGATACTGAATAGTGAATCTAGGGAGCTGGATAAGGGTGGTAAAGTCTATAGGGAAACAAGCACTAAGGGCTGCTCTTCTCAGGAGTGAAGCCAACTCAGGATCAACATGGAAAAAATAAAAAACAGAAAAGCACCTAGTGGTGAGGATGGACTGCGCTGCAACTGGCTCCAGGTCACAGCCCCCAGGGTCTCCCAGCTCACGCTCAAGGTAGGCTACTGGAGGATAGAGAGCAAGCAGCAGTCCAAGACAACAAGGGGAAGTATTAGACAAAGAACACACCAAAGGTCAGGGTAAAAAGCAGGCAGGGAGAGTCAAAGAACAAGCCAGGATCAGTGACCACAAACAGGCTTAGAGCACATGGCAAGAAACACACAGGAGGCCAAACACACAATATTGATCAGCAAGGCTTGGTTTGCAGTGCACAGGTTAATATAGTATTCCTAGTTAGAGGCTGGGGTGGAGCCATGCTTGAGGGAAGATTACTTAAGCATACAGGTGAACAGCGACTGGCCTCTAGGCTGAACACAACAGAAAAATGAGCAAACAGACATGAACACTACTGCAGAGTCATGACAGTAGCTTTGGAGATGTTTTAGTGCACTCTGGGTTGACACATTTTGGTAACATTTGTACACAGTACAGAGTGGTAGTTATTAAAATTTACTTTTTTTTCTTAAAGTATATACTTTGCAATATATTTTAGTTATATTGTCCCTACTACTTCCAGAGCTCAATTATCATATTTTACTGCTACATCGAAAAAATTATTGTCTTTGAAAAAAAAATCTACTAAAGTTTAACCCTTTCATGACTAAGCCTATTTTTGAAATTTGGTGTTTACAAGTTAAAATCCATATTTTTTGCTAGAAAATTACTTAGAACCCCCAAACATTATATATATATTTTTAAGCAGAGAATCTAGAGAATAAAATGGAGATTGTTGCAATATTTTATATCACACGGTATTTGTGCAGCGGTGTTTTAAATGCAAATTTTTGGAAAAGGGACACTTCCATGAATTTTAAAAAATCCAAACAGTAAAGTTACCCCAATTTTTTTGTATAATGTGAAAGATGATGTTACACCGAGTAAATAGATACCAAACATGTCACGCTTTATAATTGCACGCACTCGTGGAATGGCGACAAACTATGGTAGCTATGAATTTCCATAGGCGACGCTTTAAATTTTTTTTACGGTTACCAGGTTAGAGTTACAGAGGAGGTCTAGGGCTAGAATTATTGCTCTCGCTCTGACGATCGCGGCGATACCTCACATGTGTGCTGTGAACACCGTTTACATATGCGGGCGCGACTTTCGTATGCATTTTCTTCGCTGCGCGAGCTCGCTGGGACGAGGGCGCTTTAAAAATTTTTTTTTATTATTTATTTTATTTATTTTTATACTAATAAATGGTGTTTAAAAAAAAAAAAGTTTTTTTATTACTTTTATTGCTGTCACAAGGAATGTAAACATCCCATGTGACAGTAATAGGTGGTGACAGGTACTCTTTATGGAGGGATGGGGGGGTCTAAAAGACCTCCTTTACACTTAAAAGTATTCAGATTGCCGAAAACGGCAATTCTGAATACTATGTATTTTTTAAAATTCGGCGCCATTGGCAGCCGAGTAAACGGGAAGTGAAGTCATGACGTCGCTTCCGCGTTTACATTGAGTAGGCTGGAACGAAGCCACCCACAGCTTCGTTCCAGCCCGCCCCCAGCTGCCGAAGGTACCCGATTGGACACCGGGCCTCCCAATCGCACAGGAGGCCCGGTAAGAGCGGCAGGAGGCGGCGGGAGGGGGGGATGTCCCCTCCCGCTCCTCCGGTATAACAGCCGAGCGGCTTTTAGCCGCATCGGTTGTTATATACGGATAGCCGATCGCCCGCTCTAAACAACGGTACCGGGATGATGCCTGCAGCTGCGGGCATCATCCCGGTATAACCCCCGAAAGCCGAGTACGCAGATATGCGTACGGTCGGCGGGAAGGGGATATATTATTTTGTCAAAATCAACCATATTGGTTTGCTGCTATCATTTGTGAGCCAATGAATGATATATATATATAAAAAAAAATTCTAAATGTGCACTTTATGTGATGTCACAAAACAGTTCTACAGATGCTGTCTCTGAGAATCATAAAGTTCAGTAAAACCATGTACAGTGATTTAGAAATGGCGTGTTCAAATGTTTTCCACTTCTGGGTATTTTTAAAATCCTCCTTAGGTATCAAAATATTCATGTCTTCTAATGAATGGTCTGGGTGTGAGAAATGATGTCCCACATGTGTAGATTCATTCTTTTTTGTAATTTCTGTTTTGTTTAACTATTTTACCATCATTTCTTGTTCTTGTTACATTGATATATATGTACCACATTACTGGAAGTGCAGCTGTATGAGCCTGTAATACTGAAGGTTTTTGTTGTGTATGTGTTTTTTTTTTTAATGGATTTATGTGGTTGCAACATTTGCAAAGCTGTTTGTTGAAAGATTTGTTCCCTTGTTTCTTTGTTTATTTTCCCAGAGATTGTTCTTTTGGACATTTTTTTAAACATTTTTCGTAAACATTTATGTATCTGTACTGCTTGAACCTTAGGAGAAGAGTGTAAACCCAGAAAACTTGTGCTGAAAATTATTAGAAATCCCTTCACCAACGCTAAACAGGTGCCAGAGATGGTCATGCTTTCAGTCAAGTGTGGTAGGAAACTGGTAGAGGAACCTTCAAAATAAATAAAATGGCAACATTGTCCTGTGATGAGAAACAGTTTTATATAAATAACGGATTTTTCTGTGCAAAAACAAAATTTTGCTTTTCAACTAAAAATCAACTTTAAGAGGTCACCACAGTCCACTTTGCATCAGGCTCTCGCTGCAGCCTAAACAGTTCTCTGCCCTATGGATACTTATTTTCCTTGTCAAAAGAAGTTTATTGAGTATACAATGTTATAAAGATACATAAAGTAAGTTTACAAGGATCTATAAAGTAAGCTCATTGTTTTACAGTAGGGTTTATATAGGTAAATATCATGAAATTTCAAATATTAAACATTGGGTTCACGTAAACCTAAATTAAAGATATATATCATTTCCTTAGTTACTTTTGTAGGTATTTAAATGATTTATACCTACTATACATATTGTTTACAAGTAGAGTGTATATAGGTCAAATAAATTCTGATAATGAGCTTTAATCGTAAGGTGGAGAAAAGGAAAGAGAAAGAAGAAAAAGGGTTGAAAGATAGAGGTATGGTCCACAAGGTCGTCCCGCTCGTCAGTTTATTATTCTTTTTAGTTCTCTTTGAAGCCTTAGAATGGGTGTCTCTGTAAGTCATTTAATCTGTTACCATGGCAACAGGACAGAGTCATTGAAGTTTGACAGGAACTGTTGTTTTATCCAAGGATGCCAAAGTTTTTCAAATTTTGGAATTTGATTTTGATCGATGGCTACCATCTTAGCATGGGACATTGTATTATTCATTCTGTGAATTGTTTCTGCTAGTACCAATGTAGGAGATTTCCATGCCTTGGCCACTGTTTGTTTTGCAGCCGTTATTAGTTGGATCATAAGTTTGAATTGAGAGAGTGTTAACCATTCCGGTTTTAGATTAAGTAAAGTTAAATATGGATCTGGTTGTATTATTTTTTTAAATATTTTAGATGCAATCACAAAGACTTCCTTCCAGAAGGTTTGGATTACTGGGCACGTCCACCATATGTGTAAATATGTGCCTATTTCTGGGCATCCTCGAAAACAAAGAGTTGAGGTATTAGGTGAATATTTTGCCACTCTAGCGGGTACAAGGTACCAGCGAGTTAGGACTTTATAATTTGTCTCCAGTGCTAAGATGTTGGGTGAAGATGACTTAGATGTGAGCCATATGTTAGACCAGTCCGTGTCTTCTAAAGTTCGTCCCAGGTCCTCCTCCCACCTCTGAACGTAAGAGGGTCTATTAAGATTTGCTACTCCATATAATTGATTATAAAGTGATGAAATTGTACCTTTAGCAAATGGATCTTTTGTACAGATTGATTCAAAAATAGATAATTGGGATAATGGTGTATCCCCCTTTAGGAATGGTGTATAGAAATGTTTGATTTGGAGATATCTAAATATCTCAGAGTTTGGTAGATCATATTTTTCTCTAAGCGATGGGAATGAAAGGAATGATTTAGATGCTATGAAGTCATTTAGTGTCTGAATGCCTGATGTTGTCCAAGCTTTAAAAGAATTTGGGTAGATCCATGCCGGATAAAAGGCCGGATTTCTGATAAAAGAAAGGAGAGGATTGTGTTGAGATTGTAACTGATATTTGTTTTTTAGTTTATCCCAGAGAGATAAGAAGTGTTTAGTTATGGGATTATGAATTTTAAAGCGGTCTTTAGGATCAAGCCATAATAAATTTGATATTAATAGAGGGTCATTTTCTGAAGCCTCTATAAATACCCATAATGGGATTTCCTGTTTTGCATGGTATTTGGACAGACTGGCCAAATGTGCTGCTCTGTAGTAGTTAGTAAAATTAGGGTATCCCAGGCCTCCTTTATTTTTGGGAAGATGTAGTGTGTGTATAGGTATACGTGGTTTAGAAGAGCCCCATATAAACGAAGTTGCTCTTTTTTGTACTATTCTCAAAAAATAGGAAGGAATTGGAATAGGGAGGACTCTGAATAGATAAAGCAATTTGGGTAGAATAGTCATTTTGATTGCATTAATCTTCCCTATCCAGGATAAAGGAAGTTGCAACCATTGTTTTATTAGATTTGTGATCTGTCTTAATACAGGAGGATAATTGGTTGAGAATAAGTCAGAATGAGATGCTGTTAAATGAATTCCAAGATATGGGATTGATTTTTCTGCCCATGTGAATGGGAGTGCAGCCCTAGCCGGGATCAATTCCATGTTTGTGAGTGAAATATTAAGCACTAGGCATTTCTTAGGATTAATCATAAGGCCGGATAGGGCTGCAAATCCATCAAGAGCTGGTATTAAGTTAGGACCAGAGACCTGTGGTGATGATAGAAAAAGTAATATATCGTCTGCAAATATACATAATTTGTGTGTAATACCTCCTACTTCAATGCCAGTTATAGTTTGGTTTGTTCTGATGTATTGGGCCATGGGTTCGAGTATAAGGGCAAATAATAAGGGAGATAATGGGCAACCCTGTCGGGTACCTCTTTCGATATTAAAGGCTTCAGATTTGTATCCAGCATATTTTATATAGGCTTTGGGTTTATTATATAATGCTTTGATCCATGTTAAAAAGTGGGGTCCAAAACCCCATTTTTGTAATGAATATTGCATATATTGCCAGGATACTGTGTCAAATGCCCTCTTAATATCGAGAGATAGAAAACATAAAGGGATTTTCCGTTTTTTAGCAATATGTGCCAATAACACTGCCCTGCGTATATTATCGCCTGCCTGTCTATTTGGCATGAAGCCTACTTGATCTCTATGTATTAATTTTCCTATAATGCTATTGAGGCGTTTTGCTATTATTTTTGCTAATAATTTAATATCGAGGTTTAACAGAGAGATAGGCCGATAATTCACACAGGAAGTATCATCAGAAAGGGGTTTTGGGATCATACAAACAATTGCCATTAGTGTTTCTTGCCGAAAAGAATGTCCATCTAGAAGTTTGTTAAAAGTTTCAGTGAGAATGGGAGAGAGTATTTCTGAGAATGTTTTATAGTATAAAGCCGAGTAGCCGTCTGGGCCTGGTCTTTTGTTAAGTTTTAGGTCTTTTATGGCGTTAGCAACTTCATCTATAGTTATAGGCTCATCCAAACTGCTTTTTTGATTCTGAGATAACTCAGGTAAGGTTATTTTTGAGAAGAAGGATTCAGCCTCTGTAGGATTAAATTCATTGTTTGTCTTGTATAAAGTTGCGAGATGTGAGTGAAATTTATGGACTATTTTAACTGGATTACAAGTGTAAACATTTTTTGATAATTTCAAACGTATTGGTTTGAAAGATTTGTTAGTTGAATTTAATGCCCGAGCCAAATATGTACCTGGTTTGTTTGTATTCATGTAGAAATTGTGTTTGGAGCGTTTGAGGGATTTATCAACTGACTCAGTGAGAAATAGATCGTATTCCAATCTAGATTTTTCCAGATGAGATTTTGTACTATGAGATGGATTATCTTGAAATGATATGTAGGCTGCATTAAAATTGAGTTCTAGTTTTTTTGCTAGATTTTTGCGTTCCCGTTTAAATAGTGCCATTTGTCTTTGTATTGTACCACGCAAGACAGGCTTATGAGCTTCCCACAGTGTTATTGGGGAGATGTCTGTTGTATTATTAATTGGTATGTATTCCTTTAAAGCTTGTTCAATGGCCATCTGATGTAGTGGGTGTTTGAGCATTATGTCCGGTAAGTACCACGTTGGGTCATGCGCTTTTGGTATGGCTGAGGCTATAGTAGTGTATACTGCATTATGGTCAGACCACGGAATCAGAATTATATCTGATGCAATAATTTCTGGTATCATTCCTATTGTTAGAAAAATATGATCTATTCTGGTGAAGGTTTGATGAGGGTGTGAAAAATAAGTGAATTTCTTTTTCATTGGGTTACTTTCTCTCCATGAATCTACCAGATTGTATTTGGAAAGAAGTTGAGAAAAAGGTAATCTAGAGGTTATTTTGGATGGTGTAAAAGGTGATTTATCTAGAAATGGGAGGAGGACCTGGTTCGAATCCCCACACATTATCACTGTTCCTATTTTGTGTGTATTAATCACTTGTAATATATGTGAGAGGAATGGTGTAGGTTGTTTGTTAGGAGCGTAGTAGGAAATCACCGTGATTGCTGTATCCATTATATAACCCATGAGTATCAGGTATCTACCTTCTGGGTCTTTAATTTCTGATGATAAGGTGAATGGTGTGGATCGGTGAAATGCAATTAGAGTTCCCCTTTGCTTGGTACAGGCAGAAGCCGTGTAAATTTGTTGATAAAAAGGAGAAATATATTTTGGAGTAGAATCTTTGGTGAAGTGTGTTTCTTGGAGGCATACTATGTGAGCCTTCTTGTTATGGAAAGTACGGAAGGCTTTGGTCCTTTTTTGAGGGACATTTATTCCCTGAACATTCAGGGAAAGTATATTCAGTGGTGCCATGGCAATAGATCAAATAGTTTTGACTTACTTTTTGTTATGCAGAGCTGACTGCGCAGATCAACCTGTGTGGACTGAAGAGATGAATAGATAGAAAAGAAACCAGTGAATTCTGGAGTAAAGAGTAAACAAAAAACATATGAGATTAGATGATACATTGTATAAATTATTTTTTGCAAGTAATCACAATTTACCCGTGAAAGAGAATAAATATCTCTCTCAGGGGAATAAGTGCCTTCGTCACACTCCCACATAATATGGTTGGGAGAATGAGGAGGGCTAATGGGGGTACACGGATCTTCTGCTTACAGGAGAGAAGTGCTATGTCAAAAGACATCAAAATGATGTTTCATTAATTGGAGTGCAGAATATAGTTTTTGTTGAAATTATTTATTCCAGGGTGGTTGTATATGGTTAGTCTTGCCCTAGGCTAAATAATTCAGTTAGAAAGGTACTGTTAATAACTTTGGTATTGATGAAGATAGTTTGAATTATTTTGGGATTTTAACCCTTTTAGAGTAAACAATTACATATGTTATTCATATGTAACTGTTTAGATATGTTAACTCATAAAATTGAGGTTGTATTGCTTCAGATTAGAATAAACAAAAACATAATTCTAGGAACTAGTTAGGTAATAATATATTTGTTTTAAGAAAAGAAAGAAAAAGCTTCCATTACTTCTGGATTATTGAACATATTTGTCCTAAAAAGTAATAAATCTATTGTTATTACCTGATAATATATAACTGAACAAGAATTTCCTTATTTCACTTATATATTCTAAGGCTATATGAATCAGAAGTAATAAGAAATATAACTGGAATGTAACATGATCCCACACAGTGTGTGACTATCAGAATGCAGTTACATTCAGTTATAAATACAGGTTTTTTATAGAGAACCATCTCTTAGTATAATAAATGAAGAGATATCAGGAATTAGGATGTCAGTCCATTGAATCTTCTTGGTCCATGGATGATGTGGCATAACGGCCTCTTTTGTGAGAATGATGATTCCCATTTTGTTCTGAAATTTTCTGGGTGCTGCCTGAAGGTAAAGATGATGCCATTCTTCTGCATGTGGGAGTGTTGCTGCTTGTGGGTTCTGTCAGATTTAGTTTTAAAAGGGTTTGTTGTAGTTCATCTGCTGATCTGCTTCTGTAAATTGTACCTTGGTAGTTAAATCTGACTGAAAAGGGGAAGCCCCATTGATACATAATGTTGTGGCGTTGCAGTTCCATTAGTTGGGGTTTCATGGATCGTCTTTTAGTAATAGTAAGTTGGGATAGGTCAGCAAAAATTTGATAATTGTGTCCTTGAAAATTAAGTTCCTTTTTTTCTCTTGCAGCAATTAGTATTTGTTCTTTCGTTCTGTAATAATGAAATTTTGTGATTATATCACGTGGGGGTCCATCTTTCTTTTTGGCTGTGAGGGCTCTGTGTACTCTGTCCAGTTCTAAACGTTCAATAGGGATATCTGGCTTTAGTTCTTGTAATAGAGCAGTAATAGTAGATTGCAGGTCTGTCACAGTTTCAGGTATTCCTCTTATGCGCAAGTTTGAACGTCTGGCTCTATTTTCGTAATCTTCGAGCTTAGTTTGAAGTATTAAATTCTCTTTTTTTAATTGTTCCAATTCTGTTATATTTTCTTGGGTTGTAATTTCAATTTCATCCATTTTTATTTCTAAGGCTGCGGTGCGGTTTCCCAGCTCTCTTATTTCTTTGGTTAGGCTTTTTGTTATCTGGTCTGAGGTTTGTTTTAAAGCCTTATGAAGCATCTTTTCAAATTGTAATAATATTACTGGGGATACTGAGGAGGCTTGTGGAGAAGTTTGTGAGAGGATTTGTTCTGTATCTGACTCAAATGGAGAGTATTGCTGTGACATTTTCTGTCTGTGAGAGCGCCCTGATGCTGTATCTTGTGAGGTGACTGGAGCTGCTTCAGCTGCAGTGAGTGCCTGTGAGCTCTTTGTGAGGTGATTTTTATTTCTGCCACGGTTTCCTCCCAGTACCATATTTCCTGCCCAAACTTTCACAGTTTGTTCCCTGGGGCAAAAAGGTTCAAATGGATACCTTTTGAGCCTGCAGGCTCCGCTTTGTCCTTCTCTTCTCTCCTCAGCGGTGTGGAGCTCTAACAATGCATGTCTGCTCCGCTAGGCTCCGCCTCCTGCCATGGATACTTATTTTATGTAACCTTATGAGCAGCAGCTCTGCTGCACACATGTGCTTGGTTGTTCTGCTGAGTGCATTGCAAAGTATGCAATAGTCTATAAATGCATCTCTATGCAGATGGGGCTCAGATAGTCTCTTTAGAGGCTGTTTACACCACTCTTAAAATGAGTTGTAAAGGCAGAAGGTTTTTTTTATCTTTCTATCTTTCTATGCATTAAGATAAAAAACCTTCTGTGTGCAGCAGCTTCCCAAGCACCCCCGCCATTACCTACCAGAGCTCCTTCTCTCTCCAGCGATATCCACGATCCCCTCAGCCATCAAGTACACTCCTCCTCATAGGCAGCTGTTGATCAAAGTCAGTCAGCCAATCAGGGGAGAGAGGGGGCGGGGCCAGATTGGGGCTCCATGTCTGAATGGATACACAGAGCACTGACTCAGCTTGGATCCAGGCTGCTCTGTGCAAAACACACTGCACAGAGGAGGTAAGTATAACATGTTTGTTATTTTTATTTTATTTTTTAAAACAAGCCTTTACCGTCACTTTAAGTGGGTCCCACACAATTATACATTGTGAAAGTAACTAAGGTAGGGTGGCAAAATATAAAAAATAATAATTATGTCAGCTTGTCCCCAAAATCTTTATAACCAAGAGGGATATTTACAAAGTGTAAGCATTCCACCAAACACTTTTAGAAACAAAAAAGAACAAAGTCCTGTTCTACACTTCTGTAGGATTTTATTAAGGATAATCGTAAAGTATTATGAAATGTAAACAAAAAATATTATCTTAATATTCAAGAGTTTTATACAAGCGCTAAAGCAAATCCCTTGTATTATTTCAGAAAGCATACATGAATGAACTTACCGTAACTTACCATACTACTCTAGGCAAACTATCTCTGGATAGAGTAAGAATGTTTTTATTGCAGTTTGTGTTACCACTTGGGATATTCACCCATTCGTTGTCCTGTTGACTATTGTCACTGAGACAGAATGTGAGGGGAAAGAAACATTTTTAGAGCTGTCCCCAGAACAAGAGGCAACAGGAAATCTTCCAATGTGGACACCTATGCGTGGGGCTTTGTGAAGTTTTCTTTCTGTTGAGAGTGAAAGAAAAATGTCCCCAATGTTACACAAACAGTAAAGAATACCTGGCAGTGGTTTTAACCCTTCCAACTCTATAAAAAAAAAAGATGTCCCTACCCTTAAGGAGCTTACAATCTAAGGTCCCTAACTCACATTCATATACTAGGGCCAATTTTAGACAGAAGCAATTAACCTACCAGCATGTCTTTGGAATATGGGAGGAAACCCACACAGGGAGAACATGCAAACTCCAGGCAGGTAGTATCATGGTTGGGATTTGAACCAGTGACCCTTTTTACTGCTAGGTGAGAGTGCTACCCACTACACCACTGTGCCGCCCAATTATTTACTTGCAGATCTCTGTGAATGAATGATGCACAGTCACTGAGAATACAAAACTGACAGCTGTGGCTGATGAGAAGACCCCCTGCATGCTGTCAGGGGAGGGTTAATTTGGGAGTGGGGAGGGGGTCAGCTTGTCACCATGTTACATCCTAAATGTGAGTGTATCTTGTAACATGCTCTAAAATGTGGAGTTAGCCTTTAAAGAAAAGCTGTCAATTTAAATATCATTAGCTTTTTTAATTTAGCCATGGACAATAAACAAGTTTTCAAGTAGGTAATCTTAATATTTCCTTGTTTTTTACTGCGCTTGGGAAGCTACCATCCAATCTCTCTGAATTCAGTAAGGAAAGAGGTTAAAATTATGGGGATCAGCTCTATGGGTGGTCCCTTGGGCTACTCTGGAAGTCAAGAGTTGGTTTAAAATTATATTTTAAGGCTCCATCATCCTTTGGAGAGTTACATAAGCAGCATACATCCCTCCATTCTCTGCTTTATCTTGTTTAATTTGTATATCTAATTGTTTTTGCTTTTTCTTTTAAATCATGACTATGTTGGGTTTCTAACCAGTGGGATCAATAACCTAATAGGCATCCATCTAAGGTTTAAGATTTTATCTGTTTCAATTTTATTCCACAGTGAGTAACATATAATAATAATAATAATAATAAAGCTGTGGATGGCTGTGTCTTACACTTTTGTGAGCTGTAATTACTTTGTGTTACTTTTAGTTATACTTTCATTCTTCTCCTTTTGAGTCTAATTGTATTTTGCTGCAGAAAGTGTACAGAAAGCCACATTGCAACGTTTTTTCTTCTAGAGTCTAGATATGCAGTTTTCTTTTGTAGCAGATTTCAATAAATAAAAAAAAAATAAAATAAAAAACGTATACACAATAGCCTTGAATCCTTGTGAGAACATTAGATTATTTACTTTCCCAACTAATCAATAATTGTTATAATTAAAACTGATAGTTGCAGTAACATGACAGAAGGCTACTGCCAGAATGCTGATTGTGTATTTGGCTTAGAGAGATCAGCCGCTGCAGTGTAGAACACTTATTTTCCAATTTGTTTTTAGCTGTGTGCAAATTGCTTTAGCAGTAGCCAGCTGATTCAGACCTTGCCTGGAGGCACACTAGATTAATTGAGAACCATGCATTCACTGCATACAGAATAGACTCTGTAATTGCTGAAATTTGTTTGTATGAAGTAAATTCATTTTTATCTATATCCTTTTCTTCCTTTTACTTTAAAAAACATGTTAAAAGATTGTGGCAGTGGCAATTCTAACTAACAAAGCTACAAAGTCCTGTGTAGTTAAAACCAACATCATTTATAACAAATGCCCTGCACTGAGCCTGTTATACAATTAGAAATAGAGATTAATAAATTGATTTGCCATGTCTGAGGTTTGATCTTGATGAGCCTGATTTGCTGAAGGCAGATATTTGCAAGCTTTTTACCAGTCTAGCCAAAATGTATTGCATAAGCTTTACATTGTGCTTAAATTTGACAGGATCCCTATAATTTCCATGTGCCCCCATATTACATTTTTATTCTTGCTCATAACAGATGAAAAAGGGTTGTGCCAATATACACAGGCCAGTATCAAAAACATGTCAGGAACACATTTTTGGCATGTGATTACATTTGTAACTGATTATATCTTAGTGTTGTAGTGTGCAGAACACTTAGCATAAGGACCGATTCACATACAAATGTGCAGTCAATTTCACTTCCATGTATTTTTTTTTTTTTTAACTTTTAGATTTTTATTAAGTATGCACAGGTACAATAAAAGGTAGGAATTTATGGACCTATACATTGTACATTTGAGGAGCAATACATGTAAAGTAAACAGAATATACATAGATTATTTCAGTATTTGTTTTTCCTATACTTTTCCAGGGTACCTAATACAATAGGTTGGAGTATACTCAGTTAGAGGAGAAGCCTGTCAAACCTATTGGGAGCATTCTGTGAGCAGGCTAGTCAGATGTGAATTCAGGAACTGCTATAGCGACCCATGTACTGGTCGCTTGGAGTAGATAACATGAATTGTCAAACAGAAATGGTGAGAAAAAACAAGAAAAAAAAAGCAATAATACTGAAACCAAACAGTATAAAGGAAACAAGATGCTGTCTATAGGGAACTAAGACAGATACTCAAGAGTTAACAGATCATCTTTGTAAATTCAGTTCAAGCTACAATATATTCTTTGTGACACCTTTAGATGTGATTTACATTAATCAACTAGGTGTAACATTAGAAGTACTGATGTAACAGCACTAGAGGCTTTTTTGGACGAAAACCATATATCACAGAACTTATAGTATATATACACTCTGCCTAAACACAATGGCTACTAGCTATAGTTTATTCTAGCAATAACTTCTTCAATTTTTGGGGAGGTTTTTGATTTCCATTTTTCTGCTATGGGGATGCCTGCTGCATATAGTATGTGTACAACTACTTTTCTGGATAAGTAAGGAAAATAATCTTTACCCAAGCTTAATAATGCTAGTTCAGGGGTGGGAGAACAGATGATTTTAGTAGTTTCTGATAGGAGAGAGAACACATCTCTCCAAAAACCGTGCAGGACTTTACAATGCCACATTATGTATGTGTTGGCATTCTCTCCAGCATAACAGGGATATTGTAGGATTCATGGTGTGTAGACACATAGAGGTCATGTACGACCTGTGAAGTATTTTATGTGTATTATCCCAGTGGTCCACGCACACTGATGATTTGCTGTTGTTTTTTATAGCTAGTAGCCATTGTGTTTAGGAGAATGAAATTTGTAGTTGCAATATTTATAGCATAAGGATATACCTTTAGTGCTGGGATTAGTTTTGATCATTAGAAAGTTCTATATCAGAAGTGGTACCTCCGTGTGAGGGGTCATGTTTTTCTGCTTGTAATGATTAATTTGTTGGATTTTAAAGTTGTCAAGTGTAGTTGGATTTACTAATTCTTCTGTGGAGAAGTGGATACCCTTCTGTTTCCAATGATGAGTTGAAAAGGTTTGTATGAGGTATTCATATGATGTTAAAGGTATGTTTAATCAAAACAGTTTTTCTTCTAGATACTCTTTCTTATTTAGTGAGGATCAGGCCGTGATTGAGGCTTGAATAGTCGGGTAGGGAGAAGTGAAAGGTTTGTGGTGTATAGTAGAGGCCATTAAAGTGCCATAAGGTCATGTCCCAGCTAGCATTCGCTCCATGAGACATTGTGAGTTTATTCTAGCAATAACTTCTTCAATTTTTGGGGAGGTTTTTGATTTCCATTTTTCTGCTATGGGGATGCCTGCTGCATATAGTATGTGTACAACTACTTTTCTGGATAAGTAAGGAAAATAATCTTTACCCAAGCTTAATAATGCTAGTTCAGGGGTGGGAGAACAGATGATTTTAGTAGTTTCTGATAGGAGGGAGAACACATCTCTCCAAAAACCGTGCAGGACTTTACAATGCCACATTATGTATGTGTTGGCATTCTCTCCAGCATAACAGGGATATTGTAGGATTCATGGTGTGTAGACACATAGGGGTCATGTACGACCTGTGAAGTATTTTATGTGTATTATCCCAGTGGTCCACGCACACTGATGATTTGCTGTTGTTTTTTATAGCTAGTAGCCATTGTGTTTAGGAGAATGAAATTTGTAGTTGCAATTTTTATAGCATAAGGATATACCTTTAGTGCTGGGATTAGTTTTGATCATTAGAAAGTTCTATATCAGAAGTGGTACCTCCGTGTGAGGGGTCAGGTTTTTCTGCTTGTAATGATTAATTTGTTGGATTTTAAAGTTGTCAAGTGTAGTTGGATTTACTAATTCTTCTGTGGAGAAGTGGATATCCTTCTGTTTCCAATGATGAGTTGAAAAGGTTTGTATGAGGTATTCATATGATGTTAAACGTATGTTTAATCAAAACAGTTTTTCTTCTAGATACTCTTTCTTATTTAGTGAGGATCAGGCCGTGATTGAGGCTTGAATAGTCGGGTAGGGAGAAGTGAAAGGTTTGTGGTGTATAGTAGAGGCCATTAAAGTGCCATAAGGTCATGTCCCAGTGTGATTTCTTGTTCAGTGGTAGACCACAGATTATCCTCTTGGTATGAGAACCAGTATTTCAGTTGGTTTATCAAAGATGCCTGGTAAGATGCCTTGGGCGTTAGGTAGTCTGCCCCCTCCTATTTTCCTATGTTTATATAGAGTGCTAGAGCCACTCTAGGTTTTTTATCTTGCCAAATAAATTTATTTAAGCTTGACGCCAAGTCAGAAAATAACTTTTGTGGGATGGGGATTGGGAGAGTCCTGAAAAAGTAGAGTAATTTAGGGAGACTTTGCATCTGGTAAGCATATATTCGACTTACCCATGTTAAATAAATGTTGGTGAGTTGGAAGAATTCTGCCTGTATTTAAGATAATAATGGGAGGAAGTTAGTTGCATACAGATTGGAGGATGGGTGGGTTAGTTGTATGCCCAGATATGTGATGGTGGGCGAGTCCCATGTGCATGGGAATATATTTTTAAGCTTGAGAATAATGTCCATAGACAGGTTTAAGGGGAGAGCATAACATTTAGTGTTAATTTTGTAGTAGGTTATTTTTCCAAATTCATGTAGTATTTTTTGTACTGTATGTATGAAGAATTCAGGGTTAGACAGAGTTAATATAATGTCATCGGCAAAAAGCCCTAATTTATGGTCCTTGGACCCTATTTTGATTCCCTCAATGCATGTATTGGATCTTACGAGTTCTGCTAGTGGCTCTATGGCTAAAGAGAAGATTATTGGGGACAGTGGGCATCCTTGACTTGTTCCATTTGTCAGACAGAAAGAGTCAGTTGGCATTCCTAAGGTGTATACTTTGGCTGTGGGGTTGAAATGGACAAATCCCATCAGTCCGAGTTTTGTAAGTGTTTTGGATAAGTATTTCCAATGTACTCGGTCAAAGACCTTTTCCGTGTCTAAGGCCAAGAATACACTGGGTCTATGTGTGATTTCTGCATTTCTTAGTAGGTTTATCATTCGTCTTGTACTGTCCGAGGCCTGCCTCCCTTTTACAAATCCCACCTGATCCAGGCCTACAAGGATAGGAGTAATTTCCATCAATCTGTTAGCTAGTACTTTGGCATAGATTTTGAGGTCTGCGTTTAATAAAGAGATGGGTCTGAAGTTTTGGGGGTGGGAAGGGTCTTTTCCAGGCTTTAGTATGGTTACTATTATGGCTTGAAGCATTTCATTGGGGAAAGTTCCTGCTGCAGTATTAAAGACTTCCACTAGATTGGGGGTGAGGAGGGGTGACAATGCTTGATAGTACTCTGCTGAGAGGCCGTCTGCTCCAGAGGATTTATGCTTTGGTAGTTTTTTGATTACGTCTGTGACTTCATTAGCCATAAATGGTCTATTTAATTGTTGAAGTGATTTCTCATCTATTGAAGGAAGGTTATTTTCCTGGAGAAATGTGTTAATTTCTGTATATGTGGGTTGGTGTGTATTTGTATGTTGGTTGAGATTGTATAAAGATTCGTAAAAATCTTTAAAAGCATTAACTATATCTCTGGGGTTTCTATATGAACAATTAGTTTTATGGTGTTTAATCTTCGGTATATTGGTTCGGGCTTGTCGTTTTTTAAGCTGTGATGCTAGTAGTTTACTTGCTCTAATTCTTTAGGAGGAGTAGGAAAGTTTAAGTTGTTTGAAGTAGAGATCATAGTCATGCCTTAGTGTTTATCTCAGTTCCTCACGACAGGCATTTAGCTGTTGTAGTAGGGAATTATCAAATGTCAGTTCGTGTTTAGTTTCTAGTTCAGCAATGTGTTTGTGTAGTTGTGATATGTGCTGTGTTTTTTTCCTCTTTTTCTCTAGTTGCTATTTGTATCAGGGCTCCCCTAACCACTTAAGGACTAGCTTCGTTTTGGATTTTAGGTGTTTACATGTTTAAAACAGGTTTTTTTTTTTAGAAAATAACTTAGAACCCCCAAACATTATATATTGTTTTTTTTTCTAACACCCTAGAGAATAAAATGCCGTTCATTGCAATACTTTTTTTTGCACCGTATTTGCGCAACGGTCTTCTAAGTGCACTTTTTTTGGAAAAAATTCACTTTTTTGAATAAAAAAATAAGACAACAGTAAAGTTAGCCCAATTTTTTTTATATTGTGAAATATAATGTTACGCCAAGTAAATTGATACCCAACATGTCACGCTTCAAATTTGCGCCCGCTCGTGGAATGGCGTCAAACTTTTACTCTTAAAAATCTCCATAGGCGACATTTAAAAAATTCAACAGGTTGCATGTTTTGCGTTACAGAGGAGGTCTAGGGCTAGAATTATTGCTTTTGCTCTACCGGATATGGAGATACCTCACATGTGTGGTTTGACTCCCGTTTTCATATGCGGAGCGCCATTCACGTATGCGTTCGCTTCTGCGCGCGAGTTCGTCGGGTCAGGGCGCTTTAAAAAAATCTTTTTTTTCTTATTTATTTTATTTTAATTATTTTTGCACTTTTTTTTTTTTTTAATTTGGATCACTTTTATTCTTATTACAAGGGATGTAAACATCCCTTGTAATAGAAAAAAGTATGACAGGTCCTCTTAAATATGAGATCTGGGGTCAAAAAGTCCTCAGATCTCATATATACACTAAAATGCAAAAAAAAAAAAAAAAAAAAAGTCGTTTAAAAAAATGACCAAAAAAATGCTTTTAAGACATATGGGCGGAGCTGGCGTAATGACGTAGCTTCCACCGTCCTATAGTATGGAGACGGGTGGGCGCCATCTTAGCCTCACTTGTCTCCATACCGAAGAACTGACAGGTCCCGATTGCCTCCGCCGCTACCGACGGCTCCGGTAAGCGGCGGAGGGCGCGGAAGAGCGACGGGAGGGGGAGGCACCTCTCCCGCTGCCGATAACGGTGATCTCGCTGCGAATATGCTGCGGAGACCACCATTATCGGAAACATGACTGGCTCCTGTAAAGATGGATACCCCGGTTGTGGCAGCAGCTGCTGCCGTTACCGAGATATCCCTCTTTAAAGTGCCGACGTATATGTACAGGAGCCGGTCGGTAAGTGGCTAGAGAAACTTTGTGTTAAAGTTGTGCTATGCTCTCATGTGAGTGAATACTAGCAATAAACCTTAATAATGCAAAATTATACATATAAAGTGACTCCATACATAAATAAAAATTGATTGATTAATTGATTAGATCATGTTTTAAATAGTCCACTGTTTTAAGGTGATTTGCAAACGTGAATTTAACACCTGATACACCCAAGAGTCATGGTTAAAAGAAATAAAGACCTCCACCTCTTCACACATGGCCGCTTACTGACTCCAAATGATCTCCTCTTACAAGAGATCACACTCACTTGTGGCTTAATACCCAGCCCGGGCCTTTTGAGAGATGGAACGGTGATCCCAGCGTCTTCACAGAATGTAATCTTTCAGGGGCACGTGTTGCCCATTGATCCACAAAAAGACATAAAAGCTTCCATAGTGTAAAATCCTAGGTTACTTTATTTAAATAAGAAAGTATTGCACTTACAGTTAAAACAATAAGAGATTGCAGTAAAAATGAGCCGTCCGGCTCTTGATAGCAGCCCATCACTCTGGGACCTGCGTGAAGGCGATGACGTCAGCACGTCGCTCCTACCTACGCACCTGACGTCGTCCTGGGGCTCTCTAGAGAAAGCCTTGTGAGCACACCAAACTGTGGTAGGGTGGCATTCAGTATTTTCATTAAACATAAAGTATTCCTCGTCTTTTTTGAATTTCCTCTCTACTTTGGGGTTGAGCGAGAAGATAAGTGTTATTATGCCATAAAGGTGCGTTATGTGTCTTGCGCGTATCCACAATGTCAATTGTAATGGGAGCATGGTCTGACCATGTGATATTGTGGATATCCGCTTTGATCACTTTTTGCAGAGCATATTTGTCCGTGAGAACGAAATCTATCTTGGAATAACTTTTATGTACAGATGAGAAGTAAGAATAGTCCCTCTCAGTAGTGTGGAGGCACCGCAATGGGTCATATAGATCCTCTGATAGGCAGTAAGGTCCTAGGGATAGCCGTTGCCTCTTTCCCACCGAGGAGGAGTCCACTTCATCATTTAGGACCACATTAAAATCCCCACAAATCAATAAATTGCCCTTCCGCATTTTTTTTGCCTTTTGTATGGTTTTACAGATGAATTTCACTGGCCTCTTATTGGGAGCATATACATTTACCAAGGTATTGTCAGGGCTGGGCTCAGCCCTTCCTTCTCTGAGCTGGCCACTCAGTTGTCTGCTAATTGCCAGCTCCTATCTCTCCACAGTGACTCACCTGTTGATGATATCCTGCTCGTCAGTCCTGCCTACTTAAGCCTTCCAGTCCAGATGATCTCTGCCTTCTCCTTGGTCACATCTCTAGAGACGCTCTCCTGTGTTCCTGTTAAAGACTTGCTTAGCTGACATTCCTTCTGGCTCCAAATCTACTACGCTGTTCTCTGGCTCCCTGATGTTTTGGCTTGTCTGACTATCTGTTCCGGTTCCTGAACTCTGGCTATATTTTGACTATGTTTACTGTTTACCTTTTTTATTATTATTATTAAACAAGTGTGATTTAACTGTACTTCTCTCTCAGTCTGAATCCTGGTTTCTGACAGGTTTAGAGGTTGTTGTTGATTTCATCTACTAGAATGATATACTGTACCTAACACAACCATCAATACATTTATCTGGTAAAGTAAATGTGATAGAGTCCTTAATAGCTACTAGAACACCATTAAGTTTACCAGAGTCATTCGCTGTGAAGATATGCGGAAACTTGTTGTTGGAACATTTTGGAGGGTTCAAGCTGGAGAAGTGTGTCTCCTGCACACATAGCACATTGCAGTTTTTTTTCCAGTGCTGTTTTCCACATTGTCCTGCATTTGTATGGGCTGTTGAGGCTTCTAGTGTTGAAAAACATCAGATTAAGAGACATTCATGTTGTCAGTGGTGCCATCTAGTGGGTGTGCAGAGATGATCTTAGTTTACAGTGCAGTGGTATGATAAGGTCTGCTTGTTGAACTAATTAACAGAAAGTTCAAGTGAGATGGAGGAACAAAAAAGACTTAGGACCCTTAGTAACTTTCAGTATGTTTATTAGAACATCAATGGAATGAATTTGGGATAGTCCCACAAACAAAAGTGGGGAAAAGTTTATTTTCCAGTGCAGTCAAACATCAGGTGCTTTCTGTTCTAGCATAGGTAAGCATGTTATTAAGTGAAGTGCCAGGGGGTAGATCTACTTGTAAAGGCATAGGGAGACAATCCTGTATTTTAGTGGAAAAAGGTGAGTATTAGGAATGGTAATCCATTTTATTGTGATAGGATTTAGGCCCTCTTTGTAAGGTCATAGGGCCTGGAGTCCCAGGGTCATTATCATGAGGGAGAGGCCCCCACCTGTGCATCAGCTCAAGCCCTTTTTCCAGGGATGATATGACGTGTGATACATTGTCTCCTTCTAGTAGGAGTTTGGCTGAGAAACCCCATCTATAAAGGATTTTATGGTTCCACAGCATCTTGGTGATTGGGATTAGGTTATTTCTGGCCGCCATGGTGGCTTTTGAGAGATTGACATATAGGGTAATACCCACATAAGGATCTGGGAGAGCATTGTTTTGTCTGGAGAATCTCATTAGCTGGTCCTTGATGTGGTAGAAATTAATTTTAGCGATGACATCTCTAGGGATTCTCTCAGGCAGGTGAGGTGGTTTGGGCAGCCTGTGGGCCCTATCAATGGTGACATCTGCAGGTGTGAGGGATGGGAGAGCTTTCACCATGAGCTGCTGGAGGAAGGGCTGGTTTCACTGATTCAGGGATCCCCCTAAATTTAATGTTGTTCCTGCGCGACCTATCCTCGAGGTCAGTGACCTTTAGCCTGAGGGATTTAAGCTCATCCTCTACCTCCATCCATGTGCATCCATAAGCTCATTATGGGCTGCTGTGAAATCTCTCATTTTATTCTCCACATAGTAAATTCTGTTTCCCAGGGCAGACATTTCTCTGGTTGTGGAGCACATAAAGTTGCTGGATAGTTCCTCTGAGGGTAAGAATCTTATTTGTCATGGTGATGTCTGTTTTGGGCAGCCCTGAGGTAGGAATTGCATCCAGCTTTTGGCTGTATTCAGAGATCTGCTCCATATCATCTTCCCCTGGGCTACTCTCAATGCCAGTGTCATCTGGTAAGGTCAGTCTCTGTTTTTGCTTAATGGGGCTGTTTGAGGGTGGGGACTGGGGATGTGTGTGTGTTGCCTGTATCAGTCGACTCACTAGCTCCATTACAGGGCATGCTGCTGTGAGGAGAGTGAGGATGAGAAGTGTGGCTCACAGCGCTGGCGCCATCTTGGATCAACCTGGCCAAGGACAGTGTTGAGGAAGTCTGTCAGTTTTCTTGGTCCCTCTCTCTCCTTCCTCTTGGACATTGGTTGTGGTCCATTTCCCCCTGGCTTCCGCTGTTCAACTGGCTGCAATTAGGCTTTGCCACACCGCTGTGAGTAGCTGTATAGCAGCTCCATCAACTCTGGCTGCCGACTCCACCCCCGCTTCCATGCATTTTTATGAGCATCTCCATGTGCATTTCCATAAGTTTTATGCATGTTTATCTGTATAGTTCTTTTTTCATAGGAATGTTTCCTATTGCCTTTATTGTTGTGGGGGAGAGGTGCATTGCAGTATGATGCATTTGTTCACATTTAAATGCATTTCTGTGCATTACAGTACGATATTCTGCAGAAAAATGCACAGCTATGGAACGCAAAGAAACACAGCATTCTGCTATTACCATAACACACTTAAAACTAATCATTTCTGTGTGTAATTGCAGGTACCTGTGTTTTTTACATGAGTAAAAATCCAGGTATCTGTACATAATATGAATGGGCCCTTGATTACAGTGATTCTAGCTCTTATTACATTAGGAACATTGCAGGGTATTGATAAAACAAGCTGTTGCTATTTTTGTCAATTATTTAGTTACAGACAGTTACTAATTGATAGGGATAGGGGTTGCTATTTCTGGACCTGGAGATGGTTTCCTGCATGTATAAACAGCAAATAAAGCATCAGACCTGCAGCGGGCCTTTTCTGTCAAAAATGTGACGGACTTTAGATTTAGAACATTTCAAATCTTTCCGATGCACTCAAGTCCGGTCAAAAAATCAGTTCGTCTGTATGCTTGTCCAATGGATGAAAACCGACGCTAGGGCAGCTATTGGCTACTGGCTATGAACTTCTCCTTATTCCAGTCCGGTCGTATGTCATCACGGTCAAATCCGTCAGACTTTGGTGTGATTCAAAGTCTGTCCGATTCAACGGTAGTCCATCGAAAAGTCTGTCGAAAGTCCCTTGAAAAGTCCGACGTGATTCAGTCCGTCGAAAATCCGGTCTGTGTACACAGCATAAGGCCCGGTTCACACTGTTCACCAGGGGTTGGAGGGTGATGTTCTGACGTCATCACTTTTCATTTGGACGGGCGCTCGCCAGCCGGCCGGCGATTTCGCTCTCTTTTTACTTCATAATTGTAAGTGTTCTACTTGATTTAAATAAATTGGTTATACGGAGTCACACTATGGATACCTCTTCTTCATTCCTATTTATGTGATTCGGGGATTGGTACCTCCCATACACGCCTGCGCCACGCCGCCAGAGGGATGCCCTAACGCTGGTTGGTTATCCAGGCCCTACTTCATCCAGCTTGCCTGCTGTCTGTCTAAGTGCATAGAGGGACGTTCCAGATCTATTGTCCATCCGGCTTTTGGTTTATCGATAAGCTTATTGAGCTTACTATTTGGTAAGCGTGCATTTCAGGTGGTGGAGGATCACTATGATGGGTGTTTTCCTATTTTCCATCTTTTTACACCGATCCCTATGAACAGTGATCAAGGGTCTCTTCTCATTGCCTAGTGGATTTTCTGCTCATCTGGCTTATGGACTTGGTGTTTTTATTTTACTTTCACTTTACGTGTTTTGGTATTATTGGTTTATATGCACTTGGTATTAGCCAGACACCAGTTTGATTTTTCATAATTTTACTTTTGTATATGAATTCATGTATTTATCATTAATTTTCACATATATGTTTGAGGGTATAGCGTAGTTTTTTTCTTTTTATTTTTTCCATATTGCTGTGTATATGGCACATTTGAACTGCAGCTTATTTGAGAGTTTTTTTGAGCGCGGTGTTTTCTCACTTTTATATAGTTCTGGAGGAGGGCACTCACTTGGCCTCTCCTTTCCTGGCCTGCTGTACTGCATGCTCAGATAAGGGCCTGGTATGGATTGGGGGGACCCACACCATTTTTTTTCTTTTTTTTCTTTGCCGGCAATTTTTTTTTTACATTCAGCTGTCAGCGGGGAACCCTGCTGACAGCTGATGACTCAATAGTTGTTAAGGACACGGCAGCCACCCACTCCTTAACAGCCAGCTATTCACTGTTAAGGAGAAAAAAATGCAAAGTGCATAAAAAACCATATGCAGAAATGCATGTTCAAAAATGCAAACGCACAGGAAAACCACATCAATTGCAACCTCAAAAATGTGAACCTAGCCTTAGACACATTTCATACTAAATGATGCTTATTCATAAGGCTATCTTATAAATTACCTTATGAGAAAACACCGGTCAGAAACACGTCAAGACGTTTGTTGTAAACCCATTGCATTCCAGTTTTATTAAATAAATCTTCTGTTTGAGGATAGAGTCCACTGCAGCTCATGGTACAGATGTATCCATCATAAATATGATTTCTTATTCTTGCGTGGCTTCCTTTAACTTATCTATGTTATATGCAGCAAGGAGGGAAAGGGCAAGGGTGACTGTTGATTGTTTGATTGTGTGAATGTTGAATATATCTACAACTTACTGTTTTTGCTGATATGGGGTACTGCGTGACCTTGACTATTTTTAGTTTTCCTCTTGCATATGTGTGCCATGACTTGGTTAAGCCTGTTTGTTTCCTACAAGAAAACTTTATGTAAACCAAAAATAAACACCTTTCAAAAAATTCCTCCTTTCAACACACATTGTTCTGTGTTTTTTTCCTCGCTCTTCATGTATGTTGTGGCTGAAGCAAGGCTTTGCATGTGGTGCACGACGTGAGTGTATGCAGATGGTTTTCCCAGGCAACAGCAGTGATTTCTCTGTATAGTTCAAGAACCCTGAAAACAGAGGCCTTTCCCAATCAATCTGACCGTTGCTGGCGTTGCGAGCAACAAGCTGGCACTATTCTACACATTTTTTGGGATTGCCCCAAACTACAAACTTTCTGGCAACCTGTCCTCTGACTCATCCACAAATTCACAGACATTTCCTTAAGCAATAACACCACTGCTGTGCTCCTCAACCTCACTCCCTTGTCAAGTAAGCGATACCACAAATCTCTCCTTAAACACCTACTCAACGCTGCTAGAGCTTGCATCTCAAGTCAATGGAAGCAACAATCTGCCCCCACTGTGGCCCATTGGTTCATGAGGGTTAATGACATTGAACAAATGAAAGACCCGACTGCCACAATCCGGGATAAATCCGAGGAACATAAGACCAGGTGGTTTTATTGGACCCAGTTCCTCATCTCATAGGAATACCACTGCAACACATAGTTGGGCCAAGTAGAATGCCAGAGGCTCTTGTTCCAAACCATGGCCTTCAGATGGGTCCTTGATCTCTAGGTGGACTTCTACCCCCTTCACTTTACCATCACACCCCCTCCTCCCCCCCCTCTTTCCCTTTACTCCGTCCCCCTCCCTCACTCTCTCTCTTCTTTTCTTTCTTCTCCTTTATTCACTTCCTCTCCTTTAACCCAAAAATTTAGTATGTTTCGACCCCAGCTGGTCACACCACAGTACTCTTCCCCTATGCATGGATACCCAAATTCTCCATGTATACCGGGGCTAATCCCTAGAGTATTATAAGTGATCAATTGCCCTGTCGAGGAGAAGCCCTAGTCTTATACCTCCTAGGTATCTAGGTATCTTTTATACTTACAGAGCTGTTTCTGTTTTACTATCTTGAGTTTACTTATCTTTTGTTCAGATACCACTACCTGTACTTCATATGTAAGCTACTTTGATCGCACAACATATTTTGTGAAGTTATAATTTCATTGTATGTCACATACCACTAAATAAGAAATTAAAAAAAAAAAAAACTGAGAGGCCTCTTTGCCATTTTGATGTTGTTAGCTAACAAGTGCTAACTTTTGTTTTTCTAAAAGTTCTCCTAGCACAAAAATGCCATTCTCTTCAACACAAACCCCAGTGACAAAAACTATTTTTCAATGCCTTAAGCTGGATGTACGCAGAATTTTTTTGTACTACCTTCAATTGATTGGTAACAGAGCAGCTACAGGTGGTGGTGGTACAAAGCAATAGCTTTAACAAGCCGTATCTTTCTTTCTCAGCAGCTCCTGGCAGTTTTGGGTAATGGTATATCTATTCTGTGGAATCAAGGGTGGGTGGTAAAAGGTCTCAGATTATCCAGGCCTTGTTCATTTTAAGCCCCGGTTCACACCGAATTAGGCTTTGAAATTCATGTGTGGCTTGCCAACATCTGTGCAACTTTATGCACAGGTGTGAATGCAAGTCACACATGAAATCACCTTGTGCCAAAAGAGGCCAGTTCTCAATTTATCTCAGATATTTACTGGTCAAACTGCCACGATGAACACAACCTAATTGAGCACTGGTGTTTCTGTCACACAGACCTGTCTCTTTCTCACTCTTTCTGAGTAGGAATTTCTTCTATAGACAGAAAAAAAAGTGCAGATTATGTCCAAAAAAGTTTATTTTTAAATCCATAAAAATGTTTATTACACCTCAAATGACATTATAAAAAAATATTATAATAAAATATATTAATATTAAATATTAATAACAGCAAGGAACAACAGCACCTTGCATACAGTGTTACAATGTTATTCTCCAAAAAGCTTCCCCAATGCATTCTGCACATCATCAGTAGTGGAATAGTGATGTGCCCTCTCTAGTAGCGCCGCTGCTCAGGCCTGTTGCTGTGGTCCTCCTCACCTCAGTGCTCCTGTACACACTCTGTACCTTTGCTCTCTTCCAGCTTCTTGTTGCTCTGTCACCTTCTACTCCTGCACTGTGCAGATATATATGATTTGGCTGCCCCTTGCAGCCTCTCTGACTCCTGGAGAAGGACTGGGGTTCTCTTGACCCCTATGCAGAGACCTCCTGTCTCAAAGGTGGAGCCCTGAACTGTTGTCAGGTCCTAAATTATAAAAGCTGTGAACACCTGCACACCTGCACACTCTGAACTAACATTCTGGATCCCTGCACTCTGCATATGTGCAAATTGTGGGTCACTTTCTCCTACATTTTCATAGTGGAAGGGTCTCACACTACCACGCTAGCGTATAAATATTTTCTCTATCTCTAAGTTGAATATATCTCTGGTCCTATTATACCCTCATCAATTGTTATACAAATAGTCCACCATGTCCAGGTCTGCAAAACATTACGTGTACTACAAAAATGTCAAAATGTGAAGTATAAGTTGTATATTATACTAAACCAGACCTGGAAAAGCTAAAGGTGGCTATGAACTTTGATCACTGTGAACAATTGAGGTTGTATGGATAGAAGTACCAGCTTCAATTGTGGTTTTAACTTTACATTGAATTTTATTCTGGTAAGAAGTGTGTTCTTACCAACCTAGAAGAATAAGCTCTGTGTATTTCTATTTAGATTAATATCCTACATGCCTCACACTGCAGAAAAAAAAGTAAGCATCCAGTATTTTATCATATTTGCCATTCTTTCTAAAGACCCATACACACCAGCCGGTTAAAAAAAAAATACAACCAACATTCGGCCCACGTGTATGCCACCCTGTCCGAAAGAGCTTGCTGGAAAACGAGCAGCCAACTGACTCCCGATCAGTGCTCCCCGCCAATGGCGAGGAGCACTGATCAGAGTGTTCTGGTGGGGGGTGTCCCCCTGTCAGAACACAACAGCTCAGCAGGGGATATAAAGAAATAGGTGCGTTGCGCTAGATAAAATCACATTAAATATATGTCTATATGTAAATTTGCATCAAGTGTCAAACATATGCGATATATTCATAAAACGTCAAATGTCAAACAAGTAAATAAAGTGGTAAATTCATAAGTGACAATTCATAACAAAAAAAGGTTTTAAAGTGCAATGTGCATGCACAATATCAAAAGTGCGACACAGAATGTGAAAGTGCACAGTGCTATGCATATACAACAAAAAATTGTAACAAATGTTCCTTTGTAATAAACAAAAATCATATATAATAAATGCCCAATAAACGTGTAAAACAGTGTCCATATGTAATATCATCCAGCATGCTCCTCCAATCTATAGTGCTGCAAAACCATGTTCCGGTACACTCCAGTGACCCCCTAAAGCTGTTGCGCTCACCTCAGAGCATGTGACACAGTGATTAGCTGCGTCCAAACATGCTTTGGAGCCACCTCCGGGCTCTATACTGAAATGTAGATATCGATCACCAGCTGGTTCAATCAATGCAACCTATAAACAAGAGAAAATGCAATATTGTGATACCGTAAAATTTATTTATAAACCACACTCCCCACATTGGGGTACTCACATAATAAAGGTGCGTGAGTGCACCACTCTGTGTCAGGCTTCCACAGTGATAAAAAATGCCGGTATGGCGTGTGGTATGGTATGCGCCTTTCCACGATCTAACTCTGTGCTGTCAGCTCCATCCTGGCCCCTCAGCATGGAGTTAGATCGTGTTTCACAAGATCTCTGCTTTATTTTAGCTCAGCAGGGGAGATCGCTATAGTAACTTTGCATAGTTAGTTCAGTGGTTCTGACCAGAGCTGACAGTTTTTTTTCATTCAACCCACTGGGTTGAACAAAAAATAAAACTCATAGTGTGTACCAGGCTTAACTCTACAAAATTCCTTTATTGTCCTCATTAAAAAATTACTTTGCATATCCACTAGACAGCTCTAATTATTTCAGATCAACTTGATTATATATTAACCACTTGCCGACCGCCTCACGCAGATATACTGTGGCAGAATGGCACGGGCAGGCAAAGTAACATATGGGTACGTTACTTGCCTCCCGCGGGCGGGGGGTCGGATTGGACCCCCCCGGTGCCTGAGGCGGTCGGCTTCTGTCCTCGAGCGATCCATTCGTGGCCACCCCCTCGCGATCGCTCCCAGCCAATGACAATCTTCCTCTGCTGCTGTATAGTAAACAGCGGCAGAGGAAGTGATGTCATCTCTCCTTGGCTCTGTATTTTCCGTTCCGACATTGATGTGAGTGCACCAACACAACACACACAGTAAAACACACCAGGCACACTTTACATCCCCCATCACCCCCCGATCACCCCCTAATCACCCCCCCGTCACAGTGACACCAAGCAGTTTTTGTTTTTTTTCTGATTACTGCATTGGTGTCAGTTTGTGACAGTTATGCCCTGTACACATGATAGGATTTTCCGATGGAAAATGTGTGATAGGACCTTGTTGTCGGAAATTCCGACCATGTGTAGGCTCCATCACACATTTTCCATTCCGACACACAAAGTTTGAGAGCTTGCTATAAAATTTTTCGTCAACAAAATCCGTTGTCGGAAATTCCGATCGTGTGTACATAAATCCGACACACAAAGTGCCACGCATGCTCAGAACAAATTAAGAGACGAAAGCTATTGGCTACTGCCCCGTTTATAGTCCCGACGTACGTGTTTTACGTCACCACGTTCAGGACGATCGGATTTTCCGACAACTTTGTGTGACCGTGTGTATGCAAGACAAGTTTGAGCCAACATCCGTCGGAAAAAATCCATGGATTTTGTTGTCGGAGAGTCCAATCAATGTCCGACCGTGTGTACAGGGCATTAGTGTGGTAGGGCAGTTAGTGTTAGCCCCCTTTAGGTTTAGGATACCCCCCTAACCCCCCTAATAAAGTTTTAACCCCATCGCCAGTGTCACTAAGCAATCGTTTTTCTGATCGCTGTATTAGTGTCACTGGTGACGCTAGTTAGGGAGGTAAATATATAGGTTTGCCGTAAGTGTTTTATAGCGTCAGGGACCCCCATATACTACCTAATAAAGGTTTTAACCCCTTGATTTCCCCCTAATTAACCCTTTCACCAGTGATCACTGTATAACTGTTACGGGTGATGCTGGTTAGTTTATTTTATATAGTGTCAGGGCACCCGCCGTTTATTACCTAATAAAGGTTTAGCCCCCTGATCGCCCGGCGGTGATAAAACTTAGGTTTTAGGATCAGATAGGGTCTGCGTCGCCCCATGCAGCATCAGGTTAGCACCAGTACCGCTAACACCCACGCACGCACCATACACTTCCCTTAGTGGTATAGTATCTGAACGGATCAATATCTGATCCAATCAGATCTATACTAGCGTCCCCAGCAGTTTAGGGTTCCCAAAAATGCAGTGTTAGCGGGATCAGCCCAGATACTTGCTAGCACCTGCGTTTTGCCCCTCCGCCCAGCCCAGCCCACCCAAGTGCAGTATCGATCGATCACTGTCACTTACAAAACACTAAACACACATAACTGCAGTGTTCGCAGAGTCAGGCCTGATCCCTGCGATCGCTAACAGTTTTTTTGGTAGCGTTTTGGTGAACTGGCAAGCACCAGCCCCAGGCAGTGCCAGGTTAGTGCCAGTAGCGCTAACACCCTGGCACGCACTGTACACCTCCTTTAGTGGTATAGTATCTGAACGGATCAATATCTGAGTCAGGCCTGATCCCTGCGATCGCTAACAGTTTTTTTGGTAGCGTTTTGGTGAACTGGCAAGCACCAGTGGCCTAGTACATCCCGATCGTAGTCAAACCAGCACTGCAGTATCATGTGGTGACGTGGCGAGTCCCATAAGTGCAGTTCAAGCTGGTGAGGTGGCAAGCACAAGTAGTGTCCCGCTGCCACCAAGAAGAAGACAAACAGGCCCGTCGTGCCCATAATGCACCTTCCTGCTGCATTCGCCAACCCTAATTGGGAACCCACCACTTCTGCAGCACCCATACTTCCCCAATTCACATCCCCAACCAAATGCAGTCGGCTGCATGAGAGGCATTTTCTTTATGTCCTCCCGAGTACCCCTACCCAATGAACCCCCCCAAAAAAGATTAGAGAAAAATTTGAAGAGGAGACAACCAGGACCTCTCCAATTCAGTCCTGCCTCTTCCAGAACAATGGTTATGGACTATTACGGTACCTCAAGGACATAAACAAGATAAATAAAAATTTCAGTTTATTCAAAAAATAGACATTTTAAAAAGTCCATATATGGACATCAATATGAATAGACAGTAATATAGTACAAACATGTTTCACAGTAATGTTGACAAGGATAACCGTTTATAATGCCTGCAAAGGTAAATGAAGGCAGGTTTGCAAGTACTTTTGACCTCATCAGTTTCACGGTCAAGCCGCTTCTTCAGGAGGCGTCCTAGTACAATTTCTACAAGATGAAATAATCAACATTACAAATACAGCTACAAAAATATATAATATATATATAGAAAGAAATGAAAAAGCATGGCATTGGAGAAAATAATCAATCGTTTATATTTGCACTCACCAACCACTGCCCCTAAGGGCTGGAACGACACTTGTGAGATGCCCTCACCGGGCGTTCCCCCGGGGCGGGCTAGGGGGGTAGTTTGGCAATGTATACTGATGTAAAGATAGAAATAAAGAAATATATAATTGTAAATATAAGATTCTTCTATGATTCAAGGAGTGAAAACCACCTTAGTGCATGAAGTAGGAATGATCGTGAAGGGAAAGGAGGGGAAAAAGCTAGGAAAAGAGGGGGGGACAAGGGGGGGGAAAGAGAGGGGTAGGAGGGGGGGAATAACCATTAGGAGAAGGGGGGAGGGAGGGGAAGAGGGAGGGGGAGGGGAAAAAAAGGGGGGGGGGAGGAGGAGGGAGAGACAGGAAAAGAGGGGGAAAATTGGAGTGCAGAAAGGAATGATGGAGCAGTAAGAAGAAGCAAGGACAGGAAGAGAGAAGTGGGGAGGGGGGGAAAGGGGGGGGGGAGGAAAGGGATAGGAAGGGGGAGGGGGGGAAGGGAAATGGATGGGAAGGAGAGGGAAGGGAGGGGGGGAGGAGGGGGGAGGGAGGAGGAGGAAGAAGAAAGGACACAGTGGCCAGAAGATCAGGGTAGCCCACCACATTGATACAAATGGTAATCATAGATGAAGGCAGAGAGCATAACCCACTGATGTTATATTAGAGCCTTAGAAATCAATCATTATTAACACCCAGAGGTGATGTATAAAAACCAGCGACTGCTTTGGACAGGAGTATATACATATACATGCCATCCAGGGGGCCCTTAAAGAAAAGAGTATGTATTATATTTAAATTGTTGTTACTATAGCTGGGGGCACCAAAACAGGTGCACCCAGGCATAAGAGTTTAATGTGGCTTAAAAGGTATAGGGGAGATCGCAAAAACGTCCTCCCACAAGCTAGTTACTTACTTGGGTCTGCTGGTTAGTGACGACCGTCTGGGTGTATGTGTGCCATCCATGCAAGGCAGACATGTTCGCTGCCTTAAATACCCCCAACCCAGAAGACAAGCGGCACTGTATGCGTCAGCCGCCGCCGGATCAAGCTCTCCACTACCGCGCATGCACGAGGAACAATCTAGCGCAGGCGCGTAGCTCCAATGTTGATGACGCTTGTGGTGTCATCGTAAGGAAGCAGTTGCCGGGCTCGCCTGTTAAGGGAGCCTCTCCCACTGCCAGAGAGTCGCAAGCCCGCCATATGGGGGAGAATTAACTCCTCACCTCATTCAATAGAGAGGGCGAGTGCAAACATAACATAACAAATAGCGATCTTTAAGCCGGGCCATGAAATTACCAAGGAAGTACTGCATCCAGCCAGGGAGTAGCATGTTTCTCGCCGGCATGGATGTACACTTCCTTGCATAGCATGCAAAACATACACGCAATAACAGTGATAGCAATGCATGTTTAATATACAGTGCTTTACACGCCAACAGAACAAGTGGAAATACATCATATAAAAATACATTGTAAAATACATAAAAAGTCTCTTAGCAAATAGTTCAGGGATCCGTCGCATCCGGTGCACACAAACAAGAGGAGCAAAGAGGAGAAAGGAGGGGGAGGTCAGAGTACAAAAATAGCCAGGGGAAGTCAAAAATGCAAAGATTTTGTCAGTAGTTCCCTCAGACTCAAAAGAGTGGGGAACCAAAAGGGGGAGCAAGGACAGAGACAGGTGACCTGGAATGTCATTAAATCACTATAAGAAATGTTTATAGGTATGTGCCTCATTGATGCCTGGTGGAGTCAAAGCGTTCAATTGCTCAATCCAGAGTGATTCTCGTTTAAGGATTTGGCGATCCCAGTTGCCCCCTCTGGGGTCTTCTGGAACAACTTCCAGTACATAGAATTTGATATAATCAGGGTCGAATCTGTGATGAATTCCAATATGGTGGCCTACCGTAGTGAGCTTGCCATTAGTGGAGGCATATAAATGGTCCCCCAGTCTCTGCCGTAGCTCCCTAATGGTTTTGCCCACATAAAAGGCCCTGTAAACGCAGGTCATTAGATAAATGACACCTCTTGTGCCACAATTGCGGAATGTCTCGGAGAGAATATCTCGCCATTTGGAAGCACAATTTGTTGTCCTTCTTGGATCCAGGGGCAGTGTGGACAATTGCCACACTTGAAGGTGCCTCTGGGTTCTTTTGGACCAGATGTAGGGGTTTTGTAATGGCTATGAGTGAACTTGTCCCTCAAAGAGGTGGCCCTCCTAAAAACCAGATCAGGGGTTGATCTAATATATTTTTTGAGTGTATGATGGTCAGTCAGTATGTGCCAATGTTGGGATAAAATGTTACGTAACTGATGATGATGAGTGGAATATTTAGTAATGATTTTGGTCATGTGAGGTTGCTTGGGGCGTGAAGGACCGTATAATAGTGTTTCTCGATCCTGAGCTAAGGCTCTGTTAAAGGCTTTCCTCAAGTTGGTACGACTGTAGCCTCTGGTCAGGAGACGTGTACGTAGGGCCTGTCTATGAAAAGCCCCTTCCTCTGTGCAGTTCCTTCTTAGTCTCAGATACTGAGCATAAGGGATACTGCAGATTAAGGGGCGGGGATGGGAACTGGACGCATGCAACAGCGTGTTGCCCGCTGTGGGTTTACAGTATAAATCCTTGGGTTATTGTCCAGAGGAGTTTTTGATAATCTGTACATCTAAAAATGAGATGCTCTGAGTGTCATAAGTATAAGTGAAGTGGAGGTTAAATTGGTTAATATTTAACCTTTCAATGAAAGCTTTTAAATGTTGTTCAGTACCTGTCCAGATGACCAATAGGTCATCGATAAGCCTATGCCAACACAGGACGTGGTTCATAAAGGGTTCATTAGTTCATCACCAAAAATGGACCGCTCCCAACCACCCAAAAATAAATTGGCGTAAGAAGGGGCACAAGATGTGCCCATTGCAAAGCCTTGGGTTTGGAGGTAAAGTTGATCCATAAAAACAAAATAATTTTTAGTAAGAATAAATTCTAGGAGTTTCAAAATGAAGATATTGGTCGGCCAGGTGTGGTGGTCCTGTTCCATGAGGAAGGAGCCAGCCGTTCAGACGCTCTGCTCGTGGGGGTTGCTTGAGTACAACACCTTAACATCAATAGCCACGAGGAGGGCATCCGGAGGGACTTGGACTCCCTCAATGTGTTTCAGGAAATCAGTGGTATCCCGAACGTAGGATGGTAACCTCAATACATGCGGTAATAAAAAGGTGTCCACCAGTTTACTCGCATTATATGTTAGAGAGCCTTTACCTGAAACGATGGGTGGGCCGGGTGGTGCAACAAGGTTCTTATGGGTTTTTGGTAACGCATAGAACGTTGGTGTTCACGGCATCTGGATATTGATGAATTTAAGAGTATCCTCGTCGATGAGGCCCTCAAACAAGGCCCCTCCGACGAGTCTCCTGAATTCATCAATGGTCTTTTGGATAAAGGAACTATCAATAGGGGAATACCAGTTGGGATTTGATAAAATCTTGAGGCACATAGTTTGATACTGATGATGTGTCATCATTGTCATCAGCACTAGGTTGCCAACTTTATCTGACTGCTTAATAATGAGGTTTGAATTTTTTTGGAGCTCTATTACTGCCCTCTGCTGTTTCTGGGTTAGGTTAGATGGTAGTGCTTGCCATTGCCCTTTTTTTTCCTCCTCCTCCCTCCCCCCCTTCCCCCCTCCCTTCCCTCTCCTTCCCATCCATTTCCCTTCCCCCCCTCCCCCTTCCTATTCCTTTCCTTCCCCCCCTTTCCCCCCCTCCCCACTTCTCTCTTCCCATCCTTGCTTCTTCTTACTGCTCCATCATTCCTTTCTGCACTCCAATTTTCCCCCTCTTTTCCTGTCTCCCCCTCCTCCCCCCCTCCCCCCTTTTTTTCCCCCTTCCCCTCCCTCCCCCCTTCTCCTAATGGTTATTCCCCCCTCCTACCCCTCTCTTTTTTCCCCCTTCCCCCCCTTGTCCCCCCCTCTTTTCCTAACTTTTTCCCCTCCTTTCCCTTCGCGATCATTCCTACTCCATGCACTAAGGTGGTTTTCACTCCTTGAATCATAGAAGAATCTTATATTTACGATTATATATTTCTTTATTTCTATCTTTACATCAGTATACATTGCCAAACTACCCCCCTAGCCCACCCCCGGGGGAATGCCCGGTGAGGGCGTCTCACAAGTGTCATTCCAGCCCTTAGGGGCAGTGGTTGGTGAGTGCAAATATAAACGATTGATTATTTTCTCCAATGCCATGCTTTTTTATTTCTTTCTATATATATTATATATATTTTTGTAGCTGTATTTGTAATGTTGATTATTTCATCTTGTAGAAATTGTACTAGGATGCCTCCTGAAGAAGCGGCTTGACCGCGAAACTGTTGAGGTCACATTCACAAGTACTTACAAACCTGCCTTCATTTATCTTTGCGGGCATTATAAATGGTTATCCTTGTCAACATTACTGTGAAACATGTGTGTACTATATTACTGTCTATTCATATTGATGTCCATATATGGACTTTTTAAAATGTCTATTTTTTTGAATAAACTGAAATTTAAAATCTTGTTTATGTCCTTGAGGTACCGTAATAGTCCATAACCATTGTTCTGGAAGAGGCAGGACTGAATTGGAGAGGTCCTGGTTGTCTCCTCTTCAAATTTTTCTCTAAACACTTCCAAAGGATGATGGTACCCACTAATGATATACTATCCCTTTTCTAATATTGTGGCATTTACTTCATTACCCCAAAAAAGATGTCGTGTCTGCAGCAAGCGCGGATATAGGCGTGACACCCGCTATTATTGTCCCTCCTGTCCTGACAATCCTGGTCTTTGCATTGGTGAATGTTTTGAACGCTACCATACACTAGTTGAGTATTAATGTAGGGTACAGCATTGCACAGACTAGGACACACTTTCACAGGGTCTCGCATTTTGAGAGACCCGAACCTGGAACCGGTTACAGTTATAAAAGTTACAGTTACAAAAAAAGTGTAAAAAAAAAAAATTGTTGTCGTTTTATTGTTCTCTCTCTCTCTATTCTCTCTCTATTTTTCTGCTCTTTTTTACTGTATTCTATTCTGCAATGTTTTATTATTATGTTTTATCATGTTTGCTTGTCAGGTATGCAATTTTTTATACTTTACTGTTTACTGTGTTTTATTGCTAACCATTTTTTTGTCTGCAGGTACGCCATTCAGCTGCAGCGCGGATTTATTTATCTTGACAGCAACAGCGTTTGCTCTCATGATATATAAAGCCGTGACTCCAGCGGAGGTGATATATGCCGAAGCATGGGGGCAGCAGGGGCGGGGGGAGCGATTTGCTCCTAACTTTTGGGGCAGATGCCCCCATGCTTCGGCATATATAAATGGTGCATGTATGCCCATCATTAGAAGTGGGTGGATGAAGGGAGGTATTCTAATGGTGGGCATACCCACCGATCAATCTCTTTTTTTCATTCAGCCCACAGGCTGCATGAAAAAAAAGTTTACAATATATGCCCAACAAGGACCAGCAACATACTGGTATGTTGCTGGACCTTCAGTGGTTATACCAGCATGATGCCTGCAGGTTTAGGTATCATCTTGGTATCATTCTTTTCAGCCAGCGATCGGCTTTCATGTAAAAGCAATCCTAGCGGCTAATTAGCCTCTAGACTGCTTTTACAAGCAGTGGGAGGGAATGCCCCCCACCGTCTTCCATGTTTTTCTCTGGCTCTCCTGTCCCAACAGGGAACCTGAGAATGCAACCAGTGATTCAGCCAGCTGACCACAGAGCTGATCAGAGACCAGAGTGGCTCCAAACATCTCTATGGCCTAAGAAACCGGAAGCTACGAGCATTTCATGACTTAGATTTTGCGGGATGTAAACAGCGCCATTGGGAAATTGGGAAAGCATTTTATCACACCGATCTTGGTGTGGTCAGATGCTTTGAGGGCAGAGGAGAGATCTAGGGTCTAATAGACCCCATTTTTTTCAAAAAAGAGTACCTGTCACTACCTATTGCTATCATAGGGGATATTTACATTCCCTGACATAACAATAAAAATGATTAAAAAAAAAAAATGAAAGGAACAGTTTAAAAATAAGATAAAAAGCAAAAAAATAATAAAGGAAAAAAAAAAGCACCCCTTTCCCCCCCTGCTCTCACGCAAAGGCGAACGCAAGCGTTGGTCTGGCGTCAAATGTAAATGCACCATGCATGTGAGGTATCACCGCGAAGGTCAGATCGAGGGCAGTAATTTTAGCAGTAGACCTCCTCTGTAAATCTAAAGTGGTAACCTGTAAAGGCTTTTAAAGGCTTTTAAAAATGTATTTAGTATGTTGCCACTGCACGTTTGTGCGCAATTTTAAAGCATGTCATGTTTGGTATCCATGTACTCAGCCTAAGATCATCTTTTTTATTCCATCAAACATTTGGGCAATATAGTGTGTTTTAGTGCATTAAAATTTAAAAAAGTGTGTTTTTTCCCCAAAAAATGCGTTTGAAATATCACTGAGCAAATACTGTGTGAAAAAAAAAATGAAACACCCCACCGTTTTAATTTGTAGGGCATTTGCTTTAAAAAGAATATATATAATGTTTGGGGGTTCAAAGTAATTTTCTTGCAAAAAAAAATAATTTTTTCATGTAAACAAAAAGTGTCAGAAAGGGCTTTGTCTTCAAGTGGTTAGAAGAGTGGATGATGTGTGACATAAGCTTCTAAATGTTGTGCATAAAATGCCAGGACAGTTCAAATCCCCCCCCATTTTTGAAAGTAGATACCCCAAGCTATTTGCTGAGAGGCATTTCGAGTCCATGGAATATTTTATATTGTGACACAAGTTGCGGGAAAAAGACACATTTTTTTTTTGCACAAAGTTGTCACTAAATGATATATTGCTCAAACATGCCATGGGAATATGTGAAATTACACCCCAAAATACATTCTGTTGCTTCTCCTGAGTATGGTGATACCACATGTGTGAGACTTTTTGGGAGCCTAGCTGCGTACGGGACCCCGAAAACCAAGCACTGCCTTCAGTTTTTCTAAGGGTGTAAATTTTTGATTTCACTCTTCACTGCTTATCACAGTTTCGGAGGCCATGGAATTCCCAGGTGGCACAAACCCCCCCAAATGACCCTATTTTGCAAAGTAGACACCCCAAGCTATTTGCTGAGAGGTATAGTGAAAAATTATATTTTTTTCTTGTCTTTCTTAATTTTCAAAAACAAATGACAGCTGCAAAATACTCACTATGCCTCTCAGCAAATAGCTTGGGGTGTCTACTTTCCAAAATGGGGTCATTTTGGGGGGTTTGTGCTATCTTGGCATTTTATGGCCTTCAAAACTGTGATAGGTAGTGAGGAGTGAATCAAAAATTTATGCCCTTAGAAATCCCGAAGGCGGTGATTGGTTTTCGGGGCCCCGAACGCGGCTAGGCTCCCGAAAAAGTCCCACACATGTGGTATCCCCATACTCAGGAGAAGCAGCTAAATGTATTTTGAGGTGCAATTCCACATATGCCCATGGCCTGTGTGAGCAATATATCATTTAGTGACAACTTTGTGCAAAATAAAAATGTGTCACTTTCCTGCATCTTGTGTCAAAATATAAAATATTCCATGGACTCAACATGCCTCTCAGCAAATAGCTTGGGGTGTCTACTTTTCAAAATGGGGTCATTTGGGGGGGGTTGTGCCATCTGGGCATTTTATGGCCTTCAAAACTGTAATAGGTAGTGAGGAGTGAAATCAAAAATTTACGCCCTTAGAAATCCTGAAGGCGGTAATTGGTTCTCGGGGCCCCGTAAGTGGCTAGGCCCCCAAAAAGTCCCACACATGTGGTATCCCCATACTCAGGAGAAGTAGCTAAATGTATTTTGGGGTGCAATTCCACATATGCCCATGGCCTGTGTGAGCAATATATCATTTAGTGACAACTTTTTGTAATTTTTTTTTTTTTTGTCATTATTCAATCGCTTGGGACAAAAAAATAATATTCAATGGGCTCAACATGCCTCTCAGCAATTTCCTTTGGGTGTCTACTTTCCAAAATGGGGTAATTTGGGGGGGTTTGTACTGCCCTGCCATTTTAGCACCTCAAGAAATGATATAAGCAGTCATAAACTAAAAGCTGTGTAAATTCCACAAAATGTACCCTAGTTTGTAGACGCTATAACTTTTGCGCAAACCAATAAATATACGCTTATTGACATTTTTTTTACCAAAGACATGTGGCCGAATACATTTTGGCCTAAATTTATGACTAAAATTGAGTTTATTGGATTTTCTTTATAACAAAAAGTAGAAAATATCATTTTTTTTCAGAATTTTCAGTCTTTTTCCATTTATAGCGCAAAAAATAAAAACCGCAGAGGTGATCAAATGCCATCAAAAGAAAGCTCTATTTGTGGGAAGAAAAGGACTCAAATTTCATTTGGGTACAGCATTTCATGACCGCGCAATTAGCAGTTAAAGCGACGCAGTGCCAAATTGTAAAAAGTGTTCTGGTGAGGAAGGGGGTAAATCCTACCGGGGCTGAAGTGGTTAACTGAGAGGCATTGATTTCCTAGCAGCATTTGTTCAAATGAAAACTGAATCAAAGTTTCCAGTCTGTTGCAGCTATTGAAGGAATCCTTGCAACATCATGTTGTGAACCCATCCAGTACTTGGTTTTCTTAGCAAAATGAATATTGATATCAGTACTGTGCTATACTGAGCTACATTGTTAAGATTCTGTTTTTGATTACGTGTTCTGTAAATGTTCCTGTAAATGATATATTTTTAGAGTTCAGTTCATGCAGTTTGATTTCTGTTATTTTGGGGTCAATTCACTAAGGGTTAAATAACAGCTAATAAATGCGCTAACAATTGTGCAAGTGTTCAATTCACTAAGAATTTTGAGTTAAATACCGAATGCAGTATTTGTTCAATTTAGTGGTAATTACCGCATTATTTAATGCGGTAATTTACTGCATTGAGCTGGTTGCTAAGGCATGGGCCTGGAAACCGGCTGACAGCTGAACGTAAAAAAAAATGCAGACAATTGAAAATGATGTAAAAAAACAGTGCAATCTGGTATGGATTTCAAGGGGAACTCCATGCCAAAATGTAAAAAAAAAATGTTGGGGGTCCCTCCTAAAATCCATACCAGACCCTTACCTGAGCATGTAGCCTGGAAGGACAGGAAAGGGGGGGGTGACAGAGCGCCCCCCTCCTGAACCATATCAGGCCACATGCCCTCAACATGGGGGGGTGGGTGCACTGGAGCGGGGGGGTTGACCCCTAAAGCACCTTGTTCTTGTGTTGATGGAGACAAGGGCCTCATCCCCACAACAGTGGTCAGTGGTTGTGGGGGTCTGCGGGTGGGGGGCTTATCGGAATCTGGAAGCCCCCATTAAAAAGTACATTGTACCCCTACCCATTCACCAAAAATATATATTGACGATGGATCTACATCGGGGGGACATTTATTTTTGTTTTTAAGAAAAAGGACAAGACAAAACACCAATCACAGTCCATTATGTGCCATGCGATCAGCTGTGGCCAGTCACAGCTAATCACAACAAAACAAACTGAATTCATCTGTTTTATTCAGTAAAATGCTTGCTTATAGCAATGAAATTCACTGCTATATTCAAACATAATGTGTAAAAAAAAAAAATCATGATTACTTCCCCAGAGTAGTATAATGTTACTATGGTAACATTATATTGCTCTGGTCAAAGTGTAAATCATAAAAAAAGAAAAATATAATTAAAAAAAAACAAATTGAAAAAAAAATGATTTTTTTTTTTTTGTATTGTCACCAGTTAATGTCCCTGATCACCAAAACACCAGTTATGTGATGACACTGTACTGCACTGGTGATAGTGTGTAACCAAAAAAAAAGTAATTTCTTCATTTTCCACAAAATCATGACAAAAAAAAAAAAAAAAACTTCAAAAAGCTCACCATGCCTCTTACTAAATACCTTGAACTGTCTAGATTTCCAAACAGGGGTCATTCGGGGGGGGGGGGGGTATTTGTACTGTTCTGACATTTTTGGGCCTCAAGAAGTGAGACATGCCTCAAGAAATGGCTGTCAGAATTAATATATTTTTAGATACAGTATACAGTGGTGTAGTGGTAGCACTCTCACCTAGCAGTAAGAAGGGCCACTGGTTCAAATCCCAACCAAGACACTACCTGCTTGGAGTTTGCATGTTCTCCCTGTGCCTGCGTGGGTTTCCTGCGGGTACTCCGGTTTCCTCCCACACTCCAAAGACATACTGGTAGGTTAATTGGATCCTGTCTAAATTGTCCCTAGTATGTATGAATGTGAGTTAGGGACCTTAGATTGTAAGCTCCTTGAGGGTAGGGACTGATGTGAATGTACAATGTATATGTAAAGCGCTGCGTAAATTGACAGCGCTATATAAGTACCTGAAATAAATAAAAATAAAATAAATATACTATATAAAATTTTTGGTCTTTTTTTGTTTATTTAGCAAAAAATAGAAAAACCCAGTGGTGATTACATACCACCAAATAAAAGCTCTAGTTGTGTGAACAAAATGCAAAAAAAATTTGTTTGGGTACAGTGTTGCATGACCACGCAATTGTCATTCAAAGTGTGCACTGAAAGCTGAAAATGGGCCTGGGCAGGAAGTAGGTAAAAGTACACTTTTCTGAGGTGGTTAAAGCAAAAGATCAAAACATTTGTCTTTATCTTTAACTTTTAAAGGTAAAGGAGAGATTTGTGGTCTTTTTGACCCCCAGATCTCTCCATAAAGAGGACCTGACATCCTTATTTCTATTACAAGAGATGTTTACATTACTTGCAATAGGAATAAAAGTGATAAAAGAAAATTAATTGACTAGTGTAAACATAATAATAAAAAAATAAAATAAATAGGAAAAAAGAAAATATAAAGCACCACTTTCCTTCTGTGCTCAAGTGCAGAAGCGAAAGCATACATAAGTTGCGCACGCATATATAAACGGTGTTACCACCACACATGTGAGGTATCGCCTAACAAATTGGCCAAAAAAAATTGCTGGACAAATAAAACATATAAAAAATTGTAATGATCGCCATTTTATTCCCTAGAGTCTCTGTTAAAAATAAAATATATAATGTTTGGGGGCTATAAGTAATTTTCTAGCAATACTGATTTAACTTGTAAACAAAAAGTGCAGAAAAGGATTAGTGCCATCCCTGCTTAAGCCTTTTTGATCTTGCTGGCTTTAACTCTTCTGCAGATATCTGGATTAAAGAGACTGCTGGTTATTTCTAAAAAATGCTATAGAAAACATAAAATGACTGGATAAGAAGATTTCCTTTTAACTTGCAAGCCAAATACAACTCACTGGAACATGTCATTAAAGATTTTGGAAAAACACCATTACCACAGATACAAATCAATTATTCTCTAGAGGATTCTGCAGAGGAAAATTATTGAGGAATGGTACTTATAGGGAGACACTAAAGATGACAACCACCATGTCATTCTCATAGGAGAAGATGAGGCTGACAAAAAAAACCCTTAGGCTTGTCACTATCTTTTAAAATATTTTGTGCAATCTGTTATATTGTGATTGTTCTTCATAACTCTTCATAACTCGCCCTAGGGGATGTACTGAATCTGTAGAGAAAAATGAGATGCTGAAGCACAAACACTATAAAAATAATGTCTTTAAGAGATCAGATTAGGCAAACATGATAAAACACAGGCACACGTTTTTGCTTCCTGTACTTACATTCCACATTGGATGACTGGCAACTCTAGGAGCCTGAAGGAATATGCCCTTGCAGGATGTAGGGTTAAGGTCTAGTACAGGTAGCAAAGAAGCCAGCTCTGAATTTTGGATTTAGAGTTCTTGTACTAGTAATAAGAACGGTATCATTAGCAGTAATCAGCATAGATTCATGAAGAATCGTTCTTGCCAAACCAATCTATTAACCTTTTATGAGGAGGTGAGTTGCCATCTAGATAAAGGAAGGCCCGTAGACGTGGTGTATCTGGATTTTGCAAAAGCATTTGACACAGTTCCCCATAAATGTTTACTGTACAAGATAAGGTCCGTTGGCATGGACCATAGGGTGAGAACATGGATTGAAAACTGGCTACAAGGGCGAGTTCAGAGGGTGGTGATAAATGGGGAGTACTCAGAATGGTCAGGGGTGGGTAGTGGGGTTCCCCAGGGTTCTGTGCTGGGACCAATCCTATTTAATTTGTTCATAAACGATCTGGAGGATGGGATAAACAGTTCAATCTCTGTATTTGCAGACGATACTAAGCTAAGCAGTGCAATAACTTCTCCGCAGGACATGGAAACCTTGCAAAAAGACCTGAACAAATTAATGGGATGGGTGACTACATGGCAAATGAGGTTCAATGTAGAAAAATGTAAAATAATGCATTTGGGTGGCAAAAATATGAATGCAATCTATACACTGGGGGGAGAACCTCTGGGGGAATCTAGGATGGAAAAGGACCTGGGGGTCCTAGTAGATTATAGGCTCAGCAATGGCAGGCAATGCCAAGCTGCTGCTAACAAAGCAAACAGAATATTGGCATGCATTAAAAGGGGGATCAACTCCAGAGATAAAACGATAATTCTCCCGCTTTACAAGACTCTGATCCAGCCGCACCTAGAGTATGCGGTCCAGTTCTGGGCACCAGTCCTCAGGAAGGATGTACTGGAAATGGAGCGAGTACAAAGAAGGGCAACAAAGCTAATAAAGGGTCTGGAGGATCTTAGTTATGAGGAAAGGTTGCCAGCACTGAACTTATTCTCTCTGGAGAAGAGACCCTTGAGAGGGGATATGATTTAAATTTACAAATACCGGACTGGTGACCCCACAATAGGGATAAAACTTTTTCGCAGAAGAGAGTTTAACAAGACTCGTGTACACGCATTAAAATTAGAAGAAAAGAGGTTTAACCTTAAACTACGTAGAGGGTTCTTTACTGTAAGAGCGGCAAGGATGTGGAATTCCCTTCCACAGTCGGTGGTCTCAGCGGGGAGCATTGATAGCTTCAAGAAACTATTAGATAAGCACCTGAATGACCACAACATACAGGAATATACAATGCAATACTGACACATAATCACACACATAGGTTGGACTTGATGGACTTGTGTCTTTTTTCAACCTCACCTACTATGAAACTATGTAACTATGTTGTCCCTCTCGATCACCACAGTTTTTTTCAAAAGATACCCAGCAGCAAGGGGTAACTGCAGCAGAAGAAATTTTTACAATTAGATGGAATTAAAGAAAGAGACTGTTCATCTGATAGGCCTACCAAACCATGATAGAATCATATGGATGGTCATCTATAAGTGAATTCATTATAGAATAAAGTAAAATGGCCCCTCACCCTAGTCACTGCAAATGTCACCATATCTTACTCTGCAATGGCACCATGGGGCTGATTTACGAAGCATTTGCGCCATGACTTGCGGTGCACACCGATGCGCAAATGACATTTTCGTATTTACAAAGCATTTGCGCCGGTAACACAGTGTGATCCCCTATTTACTATTCTCTTCCCGGCGCACGGGAAGAGGCGATCGGTACGCCACTATAGACATGGCGCACGGCATCTTTAACTTAAAATTTAAACAAGCTGGAAGTGCCAATATTATGGGGGTGATGTGGGGTAATGTGGGGAAGTGTAGTACTAACAGTCCAAGTAACAAATATGGCCAAAATAGAATGAGAAAGTGATGTCTCTGAACAAGCCGGCAGCGCCGGCAAATACATTTAGAGCTGCGGGAGGTGAATTTATACACTGCGCATGCTCAAACGGCATTTGCGCTTGTTCAAATGCTTTGGTTCAGTGTGCTGGCAAAATCTTAGTAAATGTCAAGCAACGTAAATGCATTTGCATAGGTTGAATGGGCGCACCTCTAGATGCTGGTCCGGCAAAACACATAAAAGTTCATTGATAAAAACAGCATTAAGAAAAAAAACAAAATTCAGAAAAAAACATGCGTGAGGTTCCCCCGAAATTCAATACCAGGCCCTTCAGGTCTGCTATGGATATTAAGGGGAACCCCATGCCAAAAAATAAATGCTGTGGGGTTGCCGCACTGGAAACATTCTCGCGCGTAGGTACTCCTGTGTGTGCACCGGTTCACACGCTGAATTAAGGATCTATCCAGCGCACCAATTAAGGTCTGAACCAGCACAGTGCATTCATCTTAGTAAATGACCCCCCATGTAATCAAAAAAGTATATGCTGTATATAGCATTAGTTTAAAAACTCTATATTTAAAGTGATTGTAAGGCTTTGTTTTTTTTGTTTTTTTAAATAACAAACATATCATACTTACCTCCACTATGCAGTTCATTTTGCACAGAGTGGCCCCGATCCTCGACTTCTGGGGTCCCCCCGGCAGCATTGGTAGCTCTTCCCCGCATTGTATAACCCCCTAGGAGAAGCACTCTCCCGGTAGGTTACCTTATGGGCATGCTCCCGAGCCCAGCATTTGCGTCCATAGATGGCAAACGCCAGACTCGGTCCTGCCCCCGGCGCATGCATCATTGGATTTGATTGACAGCAGCAGGAGCCAATGGCTGTGCTGCTATCAATCTATCCAATCAAGAGCCGAGACAACAGGCAGAGGGGAAGAGCGCATATCCGGCATGCAAAGCAAAGGACTCAGGTGAGTAAAACGGGGGCTGGGGGGCTGGTCAGTGACAGAATTTTTTCACCTTAATACATAGGATACATTAAGGTGAAAAAACATGAGGGTTTACAACCCCTTTAACCACTAAGCCACTGGCCACCGTCATATGATGGAAGGACGAGGCATCTCTTGTTCTGGGCGAACGTCATATGATGTGATCGCCCTCCCGAGCCACTAGACGCGCGTGCCCGCTGCGTCGATCGGGACCCGGTGCGCATGCCCGGTGGCCGCGATGTCCGCCTGGCACCCGCGATTGCCGGGTAACAGAGCAGGACCGTCAATCTGTGCATGTAAACATGCGTGTGTCCCTTGTACATAGGGACACTGATCGGTCACCTCCCCAGTCAGTCCCCTCCCCCCACAGTTCTAATCACCTCCCTAGGTCATACATTAACCCCTCGATCGCCCCCTAGTATTAACCCCTTCCGTGCCAGTCACATTTACACAGTAACCAATGCATTTTTATAGCACAGATCGCTGTATAAATGTAAATGGTCCCAAAAATGTGTCTAAAGTGTCCGATATGTCCGCTGCAATATCGCAGTCACAATAAAAATCGCAGATCGCCGCCATTACTAGTAAAAAAATAAATAAATAAATAAAAATGCTATAAATCTATCCCCTATTTTGTAAACGCTATAACTTTTGCGCAAACCAATCAATATACGCTTATCGCAATTTTTTTTTACCAAAAATATGTAGAAGAATACATATCAGCCTAAACTGAGGAAAAAATTTGTTAAAAAAAAAAAAAAGGATATTTATTATAGCAAAAAGTAAAAAATATTGTGTTTTTTCAAAATTGGCCCTCTTCTTTTGTTTATAGCGCAATAAATAAAAGCCACAGAGGTGATCAAATACCATCAAAAGAAAGCTCTATTTGTGGGGAAAAAATGCTAAAAATTTAATTAGGGTGCAGTGTAACATGACCGCGCAATTGTCATTCAAAGTGCGACAGCACTGAAAACTGAAAAATGGCTTGGGCAGGAAGGGGGTGAAAGTGCCCTGTATTGAGGTGGTTAAGCAAGGTATACAAATTTTGGAAAAGTCTATGTAGTCCAGATAAGTAGTATTGTTTTTTAAAACTTGTAAGTAACCTTAAAGTGGAAGTAAAGTTACACATATTACTTTTACCTATAGGTAAGCCTATAATAAGGCTTACCTATAGATAGTGTAAACCTCTCCTAAATGGGCACCATCATAGGCGTGCACACAGGGTGTGCCTGGGCACACCCTAATCAGTAGTGTAGTGTTTGTGTAGCCCCATGCATCTCGTCTCCCCAGATCTTCCTGGGCCACTGTGAAATGCTGCACAACTGCATCCAAGCAATATGTACCCCACGCAGAGGGGGGTATCACATTGAGCAGATATTGGGGCTTGTAAGAGCCGCTCAGAGTGTGACACTGTCATGTATTGTAACTGCATGCAGGTAGAGAGACCAGCTGTCATAATTCAGTGGTGATGTTCGGGGTGGGCGGGACTGAGCAGATATCAAACACCAGCCAATGGGATGGGGTCTGGGCAGGCCACTACATGTATGTGGCTCTGCCCCCTTCTTAAGCAGCCCGATAATTGGCTGGTGTTCGATAGCTGCTCAGCGTGCAGTCATGTTGGAACAGGAAGGGGCCATTTCCAAACTGTTCCCACAAAGTTAGGAGCATGAAATTGTCCAAAATGTCTTTGTATGCTGACGCCTTAATGCCCCGTACACACGATCGGACTTTGTTCGGACACTCCGACAACAAAATCCTAGGATTTTTTCCGACGGATGTTGGCTCAAACTTGTTTTGCCTACACACGGTCGCACAAAGTTGTCGGAATTTCCGATCGCCAACCACGTGGTCACGTACACCACGTACGACGAGACTAGAAAAGGCCAGTTCAGAACCAAGCGCGGCACCCTTTGGCCTCCTTTTGCTAATCTCGTGTTAGTAAAAGTTTGGTGAGAGACGATTCGCGCTTTTTCAGACTCGTGGCTTTCAGATCATTTTCTGCCATTCAGTTTGTGCTTGTGGGTTTGTATCTGCTCTTCAGTGCGTGCAGCAAGTTCCGCGTGACTTTAATTAGTCATTGTATTCTTGTTCGTTCGTTACTGTTTTTCAGGTCGCTCTTCACAGGCCTTGCTGTTCTTCAGTGCGTTCTGTTACTTCGTTCTGAGCAGCCGACCGTTTTCTAGCCATGTTGCGTATGCGTACTCCTCGTAGAGTTCGTGCTGTGCGGGGGCTTGGTGTTGGGGTCCTGACCTTGACACAAGTCCAGTCCATGAACAGGGTAGGGAGGAGTTCATGGACCAAGAATTGGTTGCTTCAGCGTGACCAGTTCTCTCATATGCCTTTGCTCCGTGAGATCCGTGAGAATAATCCTGATGATTTCAGGAACTTTCTCAGGATGACGGACCCCATGTTTCACCGTTTGTTGGCTTCGCTGACCCCTTATATTAGCAGGCAGGATACCTGCATGAGGCAAGCCATCACTCCGGAGCAGAGGTTGGTCGCTACCCTGCGGTATTTGGCGACAGGGAGAAGCCTGCAGGACTTAAAGTTATCAACAGGCATCTCCCCCCAGGCTCTGGGAATCATTATCCCAGAGACCTGTTCTGCCATCATCCAGGTCCTGCAGAAGGAGTATATGAAGGTAAGATTTTTATCCTTTAATATCACATTTTATTGTATTGAATGTTTGCTAATATATTGTATTTCTTTCCTCATTCCCTAATTACCATGATTGGAATATGCTGTGAATGTCCCCTTTGTCCTCATGCATGCTGGATTTTTATGTAATTATTATTTTAGGTCCTTCATACATATTTGCCCTTCAATAACCTCCCCAGCATGGTGTCTCCTGGCCCTATATTCACCTCATGTAGTCACTTAACAATGTATTTTTTCTGCTCCATAGTAGTGCTTTACCCCAAACACCCCCTAAAATGTTTTGAAATGTTATTTTTGCTTTAAATTCTGGCAGAGTGCCAGAGGCTTTTTTTTGGTGGTGTCCCCAAATAATTTTTAGTAACCCTCCCTCCCCCAACTGCTAAGTCAGCTGATCCCAATTCTCTATCCTCAATCATCTATCTGCTGACTTTGCCAAACCATACACACTATACCCATCTCTTTTGTGCTCTGATGTATGGATGAATTCCCCAAAGCATGTAGTGCAAGGGCCTGCCTGTATACTTTCAAATGGTACTGTTTAAAGTTTTTGTATCCTATTATTATCTTGATAGGTAATAGCAGAATGTCCAAATGTCCTCAAATGTGTACAGTGTGTATTTATATCTTTGTATTATGACACTTCTTACCTGTCCAGTGGGCTGCCAATAGTGTAACTAAGGAGGGGCTGTTCCAAGTAATACCCATTATTTAGGCATTCATCTCTCAATGAAGTGAAGAGGGTTACCTGTCCAAGATTTCCACACACCCCCTATAATGTTAGAAAGGGGGGAGGGGGAATATGATAGGTGTACCTTATACTTTGGTGTTGTTAAATTCCCCTTAATAAATGCTATCTGGAGGTTGCCCCATAATGTTTGTGCCTAATCTGCTTGCCATGTTTCTGAGCAAAAATAGTAATGTTTTATTTTTTCCCTCAACAGTTTCCTTCCACGCCAAAGGAATGGCAGACTGTGGCCTCCCACTTTGCCCAGCGGTGGGACTTTCCTAACTGCAGAGGGGCAATTGATGGGAAACACATCCACATCGTCCCACCACCCAACTCAGGGTCGTACTATTTCAACTATAAGGGGTTCAATAGTATAGTGATGTTGGCGGTGGTGTCGGCTACTTACGACTTCCTATATGTGGACGTGGGGAAGAATGGCCGGATGTCCGATGGTGGAGTCATCGCCCAGACGGAGTTTTAAAGGCATCTCCAGAATGGCAGCTTGGACTTGACACCTCCAGAAGACAATGTGGAAGGACTCCCATTCGTCTTCATTGCGGATGAAGCATTTGCGCTGGGAGACCATCTTATGCGGCCATTCCCGATGAGGACGCTCACCCCGGAACAGAGGGTTTTTAATTACCGGCTGGCCAGAGCCAGAAGAGTGGTGGAGAACACATTTGGAATCATGGCCAGCAGGTTCCGCCTATTTCTGACACCCATCCATATGGCGGAGTATAAACTGAATCACATTATCCTGGTGTGCTGTGTTCTACATAACGTGTTACGCCAACATTCTGCCAACTATGCTGGCTCAGTTGGGCCTAAGGCCGGAATTCTACATGAAACAACCCTGACGGCACTTGAAAGTGGCCGTCCTGGCTTGCCCTCCCTGAGTGCCCGTGATGTCCGGTTAAGATACCTTGAGTTCTTTGCGGGTAGGGGGGCCATAAATATGCCAGACAATTTGTGAAGCCTTTATCAAATAAAAAAAAAAACTAATCTTTGGTGACATTTACTGCTTGTGTTTGTTTTAGCTGACCCTGACAGCAATGTGGGGAGTCCTGAAAATGGCATGATTGTGTAACCTTATACAAAGCACTGTTGGGTGTTATTTATTAAAGGTGTAGACACTTTGCACTACAAGTGCACTTGAAACTGCACTGAAACTGCACTTGTAGTGCAAAGAGGATTTGCCCTTAGGAAATAACCCCCATTTTCCCAGAGGACAATGTGGAAGGACTCCCATTCGTGTTCGTTGCTGATGAAGCGTTTGCGCTGGGGAACCACCTGATGCGGCCATTCCCGATGAGGACCCTCACCCCGGAACAGAGGGTTTTTAATTACCGGCTGGCCAGAGCCCGAAGAGTGGTGGAGAACACATTTAGAATCCTGGCCAGCCAGTTCCGCCTATTTATGACACCCATCCATATGGCGGAGTATAAACTGAACCATATTATACTGGCGTGCTGTATTCTCCATAACTTTTTAAGGAAACATTCAGCCAACTATGCTGGCTCAGTTGGGCCTGAGGCCAGAGTGATACATGAAACCACACTGACGGCGCTTGAAAGCGGCCGTCCTGGCTTGCCCTCCCTGAGTGCCCGTGATGTCCGGTTACGCTACCTGGAGTTCTTTGCGGGTAGGGGGGCCATCAATATGCCAGAAAATATGTGAAGCCTTTTTCTATTAAAAAAAAAAAAGAAATTCTTTGTGGACATTTACTGCTTGTGTTTGTTTTAGCTGACCCTGACATAAATGTGTTGAGTCCAGAAAATGTTGTGATTGTGTAACCTTATACAAAGCACTGTTGGCTGTTATTTACTAAGTGCAAAAACACATTTCACTACAAATGCAGTTGCAACTGCACTGAAACTGCACTTATAGTGCCAAGAGGATTTGCCCATAGTAAATAACCCCCATTTTCTCAGAAAACACCAATGACATCACCCCAAAAGTGTTGTAGCGTTGAGACAATAATCCACACATTCTTGCTTAACAAACTTTTTTATACCTGCACAATCACATGTGCATTTACCAAAGGTTTTTCAAACAAACCAACATGTTTGTTGTATAACAATTTTTGGGGTAGCATTATCAAAAATAGAAATGTCCATTTTAGATAAAACAGGCATGTGTAAAACCAACAAGAAAGACACAAATCTTGAACTTACAAACGTCACATTTGGTAGAATTTGAAGGCAATATCAGACATGAGTATTTAGGAACTGTGTTTGATATTGCGTTCAGATGGGGTGAAGTCACCCCAGGAAAAGCCAAATTTGGAAGATGCACACCAATTTACCAATGTCAACATGTGCGACCTGCCATCACGGGGGATCAAGGGATGTGTTTTGGGGGAGCAAGCCCTTCCTCACTCCCGTGATGGCAGATAGCACATGTTGGCACACTGTGTGCATCCTCCAAATTTGGCTTTGTGAAAAATCACAAAAACATTTTGCACATTGTAGCACACAAAAGAATTAAGTGATTTGGAGGGGTTTTAAACTCGCCCCAAAACATCAATGATGTTTTTTATTTTTTGGAATAACATCATTGATGTTTTTCTTGATGTTTTCCAATTGTAAATTACACCCCATGATCTCCCCGATCAGGATCTGGGCACTTTTGGATTTGAAAGGATCTGGATCCACAACATCACGATCACCTAAAAAGAGAGGAACCCCAAAAAAAATTAGGTGTCAAAAATATGCCGCCATCCATCTCTTACCTGAGCCTGTGGTCGCAGACACTCACCTGTTGTGGTGACTAGTTCCACCACGTCTTCTTCCTCCTGCTCAGATTGTGTTGGGGGGATTTCCCCTTCTTCCAGAGGGGGGAGGCTCTGGTCTCCTCGGATGAGGGGTGTCCTCCGAGTCTTTTCTCCCCTATGTAAAACAAAATGGTATAATTAGCACACAGATATTTGATGGCAGAACTAGAAATAGGAAACATTGCTTGGAAGTGGGGTACAATTGTCAATTTTAGCAGAGTTCAAAAATGTAGCATTTTCAGTGTCCTTTGTCAAGCTTCAATACTTTACCTGTTTGGTACAAGCTTCACAGATGTAGCCCCCCCCCTATAGTATACACTGGAGCACCTGTGTGGGTCCCCTAATAAAAATGGTGTTCTGGGGTCCCACACTAGTGCTCCAGTGTCCAGATGTGAAAACAGCTGCTGAGTGTCCTCTCCTTACACAGAATCTAGTTTGCATTTCATTCTAGTAACAAAGCCATCTACACAACCCAATTCTTTTAAGACAAATATAGGGCGTAAAAATGGTGGCCAAATGCATATGGCCTAAACAATGGTATTTTAGAGTCCGAAAGAAAAATGTTTGATACGAACGAATAATGTGCCCATGAACATGAAAGTTGCCATTTTAAACTGTACAACAGTTCCTAAAAGCACATGGAGCAGCACGAACGTAATAAACATAAATAATAGGAACACAGCACAACTACTTACTTTTTTGCAGCACTCTCCGGATCTTTCTGTACTGCTCATGTTCTCGTAATTTGAGGTCCGACCACCGCTTCCTGAGCTGATCTTTCGATCGTCGTACCCCGAAATGCCGGTGCAGACTCCTGACCACTTTCGCCATGATCTTGGCCTTTCTGACATTGGTGTTGGGGTAAGGTCCATACTTCCCGTCATAGTCGGCCTTCTTCAGGATGTCCACCATCTCCAACATCTCCCCAAAGGACATATTTTAGTCCTTAAATCTCCTTCTGGATCGTGACGTGTCCGGATCCGGCCTTTCCTCCTCCTCCTCGTTGTTGCTACAATTAGCACGATCCTGCTGTGTCTCCGCCATGTGCTCTTCCCCCACTGCGCCGAACGAAAAGAGGCGGGGAATAGACTAGGAAGAACGTCATGGGCGGGCGGAGTTACACGCATGCGCAGTGTGTATAAAGCATAACACGCGTGCGTCTTACGTACGATCTGTGAACGGAGGAAGGAGCATCGGAGGCGCCGATCGTGATAACGAAGGTAGGATCTAAACTTGGGCCTATACTGCTTCGAAATGGAAGCCTATATTGTAACAAGATTAGGGGAGTTTGGCCTGACATTAGGGTTAGTCTTGTGTTGTGTCTTGCAGAGAAAATGGATGGGTTCAACGACCACAATTTCCTCCCCCTGTTCATTGACAAATACAGGGAGCTGCCCTGTCTGTGGCAAGTGAGACACTCCCACTACAACAATAAACAAAAGAGGCAGGCAGCGCTGGAGAAACTGCTGGAGTTGGTGAAGCCGGTGGTCCCCACAGCAAGCATCCCCTATTTAAAAACCAAAATTGGTGGCCTGAGGAGCACTTATCTTAGGGAGCGCAAGAAGGTCACAGATTCCCAGAGGTCCGGAGCTGCAGCAGATAACATTTATGTCCCCAGACTGTGGTACTATGAGAGACTGTGGTTTCTGTCAGACCACACTGAAGTCAGGGAATCCCTCTCCACTCTTCCTTCCACTCTTTCTTCCACCCCAGCTGAGGCTTCCGATGTCCAACCTGGGCCTTCCAGCCAGGAAGAAGTGGAGGAGCCCAGCTGGAGTCAGGTATAGCATTGTTCTACTGATTTCTGGTCAATAAATAAATGATGTTTACTAGATGTTATTATTTATCACTAATTGCTGATTGAAAAAAGTGTTTTACATATCAATAGACAGTAGTGGGCACCCAAATTTGGGACAAGAATGAAAACTGCTGGGCTCAGAAGGATTATCTGTTATATTTGTGAACATTCAATTTGCAACAGTCAGGAGGTGAAAATTGTGTGTGATTGATGAATAAAATACTAAAACTATGTCCCTTTTTCATACACAGGAAGACCTCAGCCAGGAGGAGGCTGTGGAATGTGGCAGTCAGGAGGAGGCGGGGATTAGTGGCAGCCAGGAGGAGGCGGGGCTAAGTGTCAGCCAAGAGAAGCCTGGGACCAGTCGCAGCCTGACTGATTCTCATGTTCCTCCCCTCCGCCTTCCATACAAAAGAGCCAGGAAGACGACTCCAAGTCCCGTGCAGGATTCTGCATTCAGGCTCATTCAGGAGGCTTTGGCGTCCCTACGAGCCTTACCCACTCCTGAAGAGGCCTTTTCCTGCATGGCTGCCACCAAACTGCAGGGCATGCAGGAGGGTCAACGCAGGCTCTGTGAGGACCTTCTGTATAAAGTCCTACGTAAGGGGGTGAGTGGGGAACTAACACCCAAGACCGACGTCATTGAGTTGGACCATCCTCCTCCTCCTCCTGCTGCCACAACTCCACCACCAGAGCCACCGCGTGGAAGGAAGCGTGGAAGGAAGACCTGAGAGTGATGACCCTGGGTTCAGTCTGGTCTGACAGAAGCTGCAGTCTCTCGTATGAACACAGCCTGGGGACACAGATGTCATCTGCTGCTTTCCAGATCTCTGGGACTTCTGGACCAGACTGCCCTCCCTTAGATAAGGACTCCTAAGGCCACCAATTTTGCTTTGAAATAATTGATGTCTGCCCTGGGGGTCCAAGGCTTCACCCATTTCTGCAGTTTCTCCAGCGTTGCCTCCCTCTTTGTTTAGTTGTGAGCCCTTAATAAAATTTTTTTAGGGAAATGATACTTTCCTGTGTGTGTTTTCATCCAAAAAGGACAGTTTGTTGGTGATGATTCAGGTACATTTCTAACATAAAATGTGAAATTAACAAGGGACAACAACACCAAACAATCTCCTACAGATTACATAGAACAACATATCAATGGTGTTGTGGGAACTTGTCACAAAAAACACACACAAACATTTTCGGGAGTACAAATAAAAATCCCCCCCAAAAAATAACACCCTTCAAAAAAATACAAACACAAAAAAAGAACCTACATTAAAGCCCAAAAAAATAAAAAATACAACAAAAATATGTTGTCAGATGTGAGAAATCAAAATATATTGAGGGAATCCCGATAAATAGTAACGAAATAAGTTTGTGAGAAGTCTGTGTGAATATGAGCAGCAAAACTACTATAGTCTTGTCACATTATAAAGAAGAAGAGATTGCGCTGTCTTAAACCATTTTTAACATTGCAGCGTGACGAAAGTGCTGTATCCATTGCGAACGCTAAGTTTACCAGAACGAGCTGTTCCGTGTTGGAATTTCTTCTGAGCATGCGTGGCACTTTGTGCGTCGGAACAGGCCACACACGGTCGGAATTGACGCGATCGGATTTTGTTGTCGGAAAATGTTATCTCCTGCTCTCCAACTTTGTGTGTTGGAAAACCCAAGGGAAAATGTCCGATTGAGCCCACACACGGTCGGAATTTCCTACAACACGCTCCGATCGGACATTTTCCATCGGAAAATCCGACCGTGTGTACGGGGCATAAGAGTTCCCTGCACTGAAACTAAGGGGCTAAGCCCAACCCCTGAAAGACAACCCCACACCATAATCCCCCCTCCACCAAATGATTTGGACAAGTGCACAAAGCGAGGCCCATAAAGACATGGGTGAATGAGTTTCAGGTGGAGGAACTTGAATGGCCTGCACAGAGTCCTGACCTCAACCAAATAGAACACCTATGGGATGAGTGGAGTGGAGACTGCGAGACAGGCTTTCTTGTCCAACATCAGTGCCTGACCTCACAAATGCGCTTCTGGAAGAATAATCAAAAATTCCCATAGACACACTTCTAAACCTTGTGGACAGCCTTCCCAGAAGAGTTGAAGCTGTTGTAGCTTCAAAGGGGGGAGGGCTCAATATTGAATCCTACAGACTAAGACTGGGATGCCATTAAAGTTGATGTGCATGTAAAGGCAGGTGTCCCAATATTTTTGACAATATAGTATATATAGATATATGTATATATATCTGTATATATATGTATATAAGCATGCATGTTTGACCTTTGGGATGCACACCCTAAGCCCCGGTTCACACTGAGGCAGCGCGACTTGCAGTGCGACTGCCTCAGGCAACCTGGACACGGCAGGGGTGGCGACTTGCAAAACGACTTCTATATAGAAGTCTATGCAAGTTGCCTCAAGTCGCCCCCAAAGTAGTACAGGAACCTTTTTCTAAGTCGGAGCGACTTGCGTCGCTCTGATTAGAACGGTTCCATTGTACAGAACGGGACGCTACTTGTCAGGCGGCTAAGTCGCCTGACAAGTCGTCCTAGTGTGAACCGACCCTAATGCAATAGGCTGTGCACCATGCCTATGGGCACCGTTTAGGAGATATTTACATTATAATGCCAGTGACGTCACTGGCGCATGTGCTCTGAAGGAACGGCCGCGCCGTTCCTTCCGAGCCCTGTGCTGTAATACTACATGCACTGGAGTGACATCATCGTGGCTTTGGCCAGTCACAGAGCCGGTGTTCTATCAAAAAGTGCATCCCATCGGATAATGCCTCAGACGATCTGCTCATGCACAGTGTGCAACATCACTCCTGCTGATATTTTGATCAGCTGGCATGACGCCAACACTGTGCATGCCCAGATCGTCGGAGGCATTATCCGACTATCCGCAAAGGGAAAATGTAATCGTGCAACACACCGAAATCCGCCTGTCGGGTGATCGGTCAATTCTCCTGCATGAGCAGAGAGGCAGGCAGAATCTGATGATTGCATTCTCCCTTTGCAGATCGTCGGATAATGCCTCTAATGATCTGCACATGTGCAGTGTTGATGTCACACCAGCTGATTAGCATATCAGCTGGAGTGCTGTTGCATCCTGCACATACGCAGATCGTCTGAGGCATTATCCCACAGGGATGCACTATTCGATAGAACACCTGAGCCCATGAACCCGGAAGCCAGGTGAAGATGGGAGCCCACTGCACCTCTTAGATCTCAGCACAGGAGGACTTCGTTTTAAGGTAAGTTTAACATAATGTGCTAGTATGCCATGCACATTATGTCTTTACCTTGCAGGGTGTAAAAAAAAAAAAGTCCAGTGGTTTACAACTGCTTCAAACATGTGGATGTTAAAGTATTTATGTTTTAGATTTTAAGCATATGTACAGTATATGTGAGCAACAATACTTGCTTAAAGCATGCACACATGTTCTTTGATTATGAGTAGAACATAGTTATGATGTTTTATTGTTTCCTTGTCTTACTGCAAGCCTGTACATACAGTGCCTTGAAAAAGTATTCATACCCCTTGACATTTTCCACATTTTGGCATGTTACAACCAAAAACATAAATGTATTTTATTGAGATTTTATATGATAGACCAAAACAAAGTGGCACATAATTGTGAAATGGAAGGAAAATGATAAATGATTTTTAACATTTTTTACAAATAAATATCTGAAAAGTGTGGCATGCATTTGTATTCAGTCCCTTTACTCTGATACCCCTAACTAAAATCTAGTTGAACCAATTGCCTCACCCAATTAGTAAACAGAGTCCACCTGTGTAGAATTTAAGGGTTAGGTAAATAAAACCTAATAAAAAAATATCCCAAGCTTTGAACATCTCATGGAGCACTGTTCAATCCATCATCTGAAAATGGAAAGAGTATGCCACAACTGCAAACCTACCAAGACATGGCTGTCCATCTAAACTGACAGGCCGGGCATAGAGAGCATTAATTAGAAAAGCAGCCAAGAGGACCATGGTAACTCTGGAAGAGCTGCAGAGATCATCCTGAACACACCATCCCCACCGTGAGACATGGTGGTGGCAGTATTATGTTGTGGGAATGCTTATCTTCAGCAGGGACAGGGAAGCTGGTCAGAGTTGATGGGAAGATGGATAGAGCCAAATACAGGGCAATCTTAGAAGAAAACCTGTTATGCCGCGTACACACGGTCGGACTTTTCACCTACAAAAGTCCGACAGCCTGTCCGACATACTTCCGACGTACCTTCGGCGGACTTGCGGCAGACTTTCTTACGAACGGACTTGCACACACACGACCACACAAAAGTACGACAGCCTAGTACGCGGTGACGTACACCAAGTCCGACGAGACTATAAAACGGAAGTTCAATAGCCCGTACGACACCCTTTGGGCTCCTTCTGCTAATCTCGTGTTTATCTCGTGTTAGTAGAAGTTTGGTGAGAGACGATTCGCGCTTGTGAGACTCGTATTTTTCAGTTCGTTTTAACTGTTGTTCAGTCTGTGCTTGTGAGGTTTGTATCTGCTTTTCAGTGCGTTTGGTCAGTTGGCATTGAGAAATCTTTGTTTTATTGGCCGCTCGTTCCTGATTTTCAGGTCGTTCTTCACAGGCCTTGCTGTTCTTCAGTGCGTTCTGTTTAGTGCATTCTGACCAGCCGACCGTTTTGAAGCCATGTTACCTGTACGTACTCGTCGTAGAGCTCGTGCATTGTATGTGCTTGGTGCTGTAGTTTATTCTTCAGCCCAAGACCAGTCCATGAACAGGGCGAGGAGGAGTTCATGGACCAAGAATTGGTTGCTTCAGCGTGACCAGTTCTGTCACATGCCTTTGCTCCGTGAGATCCGTGAGAATAATCCTGAGGATTTCAGGAACTTTCTCCGGATGACGGACCCCGTTTTTGACCGTTTGTTGGCTTTGCTGACCCCCTATATCAGCAGGCAGGATACCTGCATGAGGCAAGCCATCACTCCGGAGCAGAGGCTGGTCGCTACCTTGCGGTATTTGGCCACAGGGAGAAGCCTGCAGGACCTTAAGTTCTCGACAGGCATCTCCCCCCAGGCTCTGGGGATCATTATCCCAGAGACCTGTTCTGCCATCATACAGGTCCTGCAGAAGGACTATATTAAGGTAAGATATTTTTCTTTTATTAGCATCACATGTTCTTTTATGTAATCTTTGATAATGTGATGTATTTCTTGCTTCAAACACTACTTACCATCATTGCAATATAGTGTGAATGTCCCCTTTTTATCCTCACACATGCTGGAATTTTTTCCTGTTATTTTTTGTCATGCATGTATATTTTCCTTCAATAACCTTCCCAGCATGAAGTGATGGGAACATATCCACCTAGTCTACTCATTTTGAATGTATTTTGTTTGAGTGTATTTAGTGTGCTTATAATTAGCAATTATCTAGATTTCACAACTCCCCCCCCCCCCCCCACCTAAACTCAGTCCAAATAGTGTGCTGCTAATGAGCAATTATCTAGATTTCACAACTCCCCCACCCCCCCCCCACCTAAACTCACTCCAAATAGTGTGCTGCTAATGAGCAATTATCTAGATTTCACAACCCCCCCACCCCCACCCTCGTTAAAATTTGCTTGAATGTTCTGTGGTGTTGATTTGTCTAAAGCAAATATATGTTGCAGTTTGCAAAATGCATGTGCACTCTACAAGTGCATTTGTTCCAGTGCTTTAGTAAATGAGCAGAAGCTCTGCTGATTTCCATCATCAAATCATATGCAAGCCTCAAAGTGTTTTCATTAATTGCCCTTGCCTGTGATTGTGTACTCCTTGCAACATGAATGCCTTTTTACATTACCTCATTTACTGTAAGCTGGTTAGCAACTGCACCTGCAGAGTGCGACAACTGCAGTCTTGTAGCCTTTTTAGTCCCTAAATTCCTGCGTGTCCTAAAAGTAATTTTTTTTAGGGATTTCACAACCCCCTAAAATGTAATCAATGTTCCATCAGAGGGGGTGAGCAATCTGATAAGTGTGCCTTTCCATATTAGTTATTCCAGAAGAATTAAATTATTGAATGTTATACTGATGCTGGGGAATAATGTTTTTAATTGTCTAATTTTCTTGCAATGTTAGCTTCCAAATTAATTGATTTTGGTTTTCTTGTTTGATTCCCCAGTTTCCTTCAACGCCACAGGAATGGCAGACTGTGGCATCCCATTTTGCCAGCCGTTGGGACTTTCCCAATTGTGGAGGGGCTATAGATGGGAAACATGTCCACATTGTGCCACCACCCCATTCGGGGTCATATTATTTTAATTATAAGGGGTTCCACAGTATTGTTTTAATGGCGGTGGTGTCGGCACACTATGATTTTTTATATGTGGACGTGGGGAAGAATGGCCGGATGTCGAATGGAGGAGTATTTGCCCAGACGGAGTTCTGCCAGCGTCTCCAGAGTGGTGGCCTGGGATTGCCACCTGATGAGGATAACGTGGAAGGACTCCCCTTTGTCTTCATTGCCGATGAAGCCTTCGCTCTCAGCAAGCACCTCATGAGGCCATTCCCCCAAAGAACCCTCACCCCGGAGAGGAGGGTTTTTAATTACCGGCTGGCCAGAGCTAGAAGAGTGGTTGAGAATGCGTTTGGAATTCTGGCCAGCCGGTTCCGTCTGTTTCAAACAGCCATTAATTTGGCGGAATACAAACTTAATTTTATCATTTTATCGTGCTGCATTCTGCACAACTTTTTAAACAAGCATTCTACCAATTATATAGGCACAGTTGGGCCTGAGGCCGGACAAATAGAAGCCAACCTTACAGGCCTGGATACTGTCCGTACTGGCTTGGCCCCCCAAAGTGCCCGTCAAGTTAGACAGCAATATGTTAATTATTTTATGGGTAGGGGGGCCATTGCAATGGGCCAGGATATATAATTTTTTACAATAAAAAAAATATTGCGGAAATCTGGCATTATATTTATTGCTTGCCTTTCTTTTGGGCTGTCTCCTAGGTTATGGTCGAGCAGTTGTAGTGCCAACTGTATTTTAATTTTAAAAATGTCTAAATAAGCTCCATTGCCACTGTAAACAACTTTTTTACAATTATAACCAAACTGATACTGAGC